>NC_134491.1:41173053-41297956 GCF_040206685.1 Ascaphus truei
GTGTGAGGCGGCGGCTCAGTGATGTCGGTGCGTAGGGGCGGGAGGCAGCAGGTGTGTGTGGCGGCAGGTATGTGTCGAGTGTGGCGGGTGTCTGTTGAGTGCGTGCAGCGGCTGTGAGACGGTGGGTGAAAGGCAGAGGCGGCTGGAGTAAGGGCGGGTGAAAGGCAGAGGCGGGGGTTGGGAGGCGGTAAGGCGGGCATGAAGGCGAAGGGCGGCGGGAAGGGGAGGAGGGGGTGGTGGAGGGGGGCAAGGGGTGGAGGAGGGGGCAAGGGGTGGAGGAGGGGGCAAGGGGTGGAGGAGGGGGGCAAGGGGTGGAGGAGGGGGGCAAGGGGTGGAGGAGGGGGGCAAGGGGTGGAGGAGGGGGGCAAGGGGTGGAGGAGGGGGGCAAGGGGTGGAGGAGGGGGAAGGGTTAGAGGAGGGGGGGGAAGGGTTAGAGGAGGGGGGGGAAGGGTTAGAGGAGGGGGGGGAAGGGTTAGAGGAGGGGGGGGGGAAGGGTTAGAGGAGGGGGGGGAAGGGTTAGAGGAGGGGGTGGAAGTGTGGGAGGGGGTGGGAGGGGAAAGGGGAAAAAGAGGTGGAGGGGGGGGAAGAGGAGCGGAGGGGGGGGTGGAAAGGGGAGCGGAGGGGGGGAAAGGGGGGTGATGGGGGGGGGGTGGAGGGGAGGTGTGGAGGGGGGGGGAGATAAATGGGGAGGTGAAGGGGGGTGGAAGGGAGAAGTGGAGTGAGGGGAGGTGAGGGGAGGTGATCGGGGGTGAGGGGAGGTGAAGGCCGCTCACTCACCCGTCCGGCAGGTCCCACGTGGATCTGAGGCGGGAGGCAGCGTGTTGTGGCCGCTCCCCCGCTGTGTCCCGGGCGCTCACTCGCTCCCCCGCTGACTGTAGCGGCGCCGGGGGGGGGGGGGGTATCGGGGAGACACTGACACTGGAGGGGAGGGGGGGTGGAGGGGAGGTGAAGGGGGGGTGGAGGAGAGGTGAAGGGGGGTGAAGGCCGCTCACTCACCCATCCGGCAGGTCCCACGTGGATCTGAGGCGGGAGGCAGCGTGTTGTGGCCGCTCCCCCGCTGTGTCCCGGGCGCCGCCATCTTGGGTACTCGGCGCCGCGAGGCAGCCTGCCTGGCCACTGGCTGTTCCCCCGCCGGGGAGGGGTGAGTTGTAGCGCCGGGGAGGGGGGGGCATGTATATGTGTGGGGGGGGGGAGAGGTGGGAGATATAGAGGGGGGTCTCGCACGGCCGCTGACACTGGGTGGGGGGGGGGGGCGCTGAAGGGGTAATAATAGTGTGTGTGTCCCGCTGACTGTAGCGGCGCCGGGGGAGGGGGGGGCGGGGTGAAAGCGCGGGAGACACGGGGAGAGGAGGAGGTGCGCGCGGGTGCTGCTAACACTGTGAGCTCCGCTAATGTAGGTAACACCCCCCCTACACACGTGTGTGTGTGTGTGTGTGTGTGTGTGTGTGTGTGTGTCTGTCACTGTGTGTGTGTGTGTGTGTCCCTGTGTCCCTGTGTGTGTGTGTGTCCCCCTGTGTGTGTGTGTGTGTGTCCCTGTGTGTGTTTGTGTCCCTGTGTGTGTTTGTGTCCCTGTGTGTGTGTGTGTCCCTGTGTGTGTGTGTCCCTGTGTGTGTGTGTCCCTGTGTGTCCTTTGGCCCGTCACTCCGCCTCAGGCCAATGAGAGGTGTGCGGGGGCGGGCGGGCCAAGGGACCAATGAGATTTCCCCTAGGGACACCGGACATCCAGGCAGGCATGCATGCATGCAGGCAGGCAAACATACAGTGCTTTCACTAATATAGTATAAGATAGGCGTATGTAACAGGTTACAGATAATATATATTATAGGCGTATGTAAACAGTTACAGATAATATATATTATAGGCGTATGTAACAGTACAGATAATATATATTATAGGCGTATGAAACAGTTACAGATAATATATATTATAGGCGTATGTAACAGTTACAGATAATATATATTATAGGCGTATGAAACAGTTACAGATAATATATATTATAGGCGTATGTAACAGTTACAGATAATATATATTATAGGCGTATGAAACAGTTACAGATAATATATATTATAGGCGTATGTAACAGTTACAGATAATATATATTATAGGCGTATGTAACAGTTACAGATAATATATGTTATAGGCGTATGTAACAGTTACAGATAATATATGTTATAGGCGTATGTAACAGTTACAGATAATATATGTTATAGGCGTATGTAACAGTACAGATAATATATATTATAGGCGTATGAACAGTTACAGATAATATATATTATAGGCGTATGTAGCAGTTACAGATAATATATATTATAGGCGTATGTAACAGTTACAGATAATATATATTATAGGAGTATGTAGCAGTTACATATAATATATGTTATAGGCGTATGTAACAGTTACAGATAATATATATTATAGGCGTATGAAACAGTTACAGATAATATATTATAGGCGTATGTAACAGTTACAGATAAAATATATGTTATAGGCGTATGTAACAGTTACAGATAATATATGTTATAGGCGTATGTAACATTTACAGATAATATATGTTATAGGCGTATGTAACAGTTACAGATAATATATGTTATAGGCGTATGTAACAGTTACAGATAATGTATGTTATAGGCGTATGTAACAGTTACAGATAATATATGTTATAGGCGTATGTAACAGTTACAGATAATGTATGTTATAGGCGTATGTAACAGTTACAGATAATATATATTATAGGCGTATGAAACAGTTACAGATAATATATATTATAGGCGTATGTAACAGTTACAGATAATATATATTATCGGCGTATGAAACAGTTACAGATAATATATATTATAGGCGTATGTAACAGTTACAGATAATATATATTATAGGCGTATGAAACAGTTACAGATAATATATATTATAGGCGTATGTAACAGTTACAGATAATATATATTATAGGCGTATGAAACAGTTACAGATAATATATATTATAGGCGTATGTAACAGTTACAGATAATATATATTATAGGCGTATGAAACAGTTACAGATAATATATATTATAGGCGTATGTAACAGTTACAGATAATATAAATTATAGGCGTATGAAACAGTTACAGATAATATATATTATAGACGTATGAAATAGTTACAGATAATATATATTATAGGCGTATGTAACAGTTACAGATAATATATATTATAGGCGTATGAAACAGTTACAGATAATATATATTATAGGCGTATGTAACAGTTACAGATAATATAAATTATAGGCGTATGAAACAGTTACAGATAATATATATTATAGGCGTATGTAACAGTTACAGATATATATGTTATAGGCGTATGTAACAGTTATAGATAATATATATTATAGGCGTATGAAACAGTTACAGATAATATATATTATAGGCGTATGTAGCAGTTACAGATAATATATGTTATAGGCGTATGTAACAGTTACAGATAATATATATTATAGGCGTATGTAACAGTTACAGATAATATATGTTATAGGCGTATGTAACAGTTACAGATAATATATATTATAGGCGTATGTAACAGTTACAGATAATATATATTATAGGCGTATGTAGCAGTTACAGATAATAATGTTATAGGCGTATGTAACAGTTACAGATAATATATATTATAGGCGTATGTAACAGTTACAGATAATATATATTATAGGCGTATGTAACAGTTACAGATAATATATATTATAGGCGTATGTAACAGTTACAGATAATATATGTTATAGGCGTATGTAACAGTTACAGATAATATATATTATAGGCGTATGTAACAGTTACAGATAATATATATTATAGGCGTATGTAGCAGTTACAGATAATATATGTTATAGGCGTATGTAACAGTTACAGATAATATATATTATAGGCGTATGTAACAGTTACAGATAATATATATTATAGGCGTATGTAACAGTTACAGATAATATATATTATAGGCGTATGTAACAGTTACAGATAATATATATTATAGACGTATGAAACAGTTACAGATAATATATATTATAGGCGTATGTAACAGTTACAGATAATATATATTATAGACGTATGGTAACAGTTACAGATAATATATATTATAGGCGTATGTAACAGTTACAGATAATATATATTATAGGCGTATGTAACAGTTACAGATAATATATATTATAGGCGTATGTAACAGTTACAGATAATATATATTATAGGCGTATGTAACAGTTACAGATAATATATATTATAGGCGTATGTAACAGTACAGATAATATATATTATAGGCGTATGTAACAGTTACAGACCAGGTTAACATGTTCCTGCAAAGTCATAGGATTTTTAAAATTTATATCACTTGTAGCTCGTTATTTATTGTGCTTTATTAAAGAGCTAGCGATTTTTTTGCAAACCTTAATTAGCACAAAAAACTCCCATATCCATTTGTATTATGTACATTATTGTTCTTATTATTAGTATTGTTTGTCTGTAAAGCTCCAACATATGCCGCAGCACCGTACAATGGGGGAGCAGGATTATATAAATTACAGGAACAGAATGACAAACCAAATTGGGGCAAACAAGTGCAAACAGATACAGAAAGAGGCCCTGCTCGTGAGAACAAACACCCTGCAAACTCCTGTCTACTATGCGAATATATTAACAATGTATAATCCAACCTAGGGATAATGGCAGGAACATGAGATCAGGCTTGGGGATGGGAGTCCCAACTGTAGTGACTCTTACCTCCTACACATGTAGGGATCAGAGTCTCACGCGTAGAGAATGGAAGTGTGCTGGGGTGTCAGGGCATGTTTAGAAGCTGGTGGCAGAGTAATGTAATCACTAGTGTTTCCAGGCAGCTGTATGTCTGTGCTGGGTTTTCGTGGCGTGCTGCTGATAGCTGGTGATTCTCGTTGGTTTCGTCTTAGATCAACATTCGGAAAAACAAGCAACATATCAACGACCATTGGGTGTTCAACAACAAACTTTTGGACCTTCAGCGTTGGATCATGGTAACAAGGCAGGAGCTGGAATCTTATCAGGGCAGCAGTGGGGCATGGAAGGTCGCGTCCAGCGAGAGGGATATTGAGGTACAGACCAGAGGTTTTGTGTGTGTTGCATGTAGTCTGAGGAATGTTTTGTTAGCATCTCTGACCTCATCTGGCCGTCTACTTAACTCCAGAGATTGCTGGCTGAGGTGTCGGAAAAGGAGATCCATCTTCATCAGGTGCAGGCTCAAGGTCAAGTGGTCATTGAAAACTCGTCCCCAGAGGGGGCAGCGCACATTCAGGCTGAACTGAGGCAGCTCAATGCATCCTGGGCTTCTCTGAAACTGCTATCGGACACACTGCCAGGGTAAGGAAGCATCCCCGTTCTCTCATTCAATTAGGATACGTGGAATCAGCGACTTGGTTTTCTTCTTTATGTCACAGGGATCGAACAGTAGAAAAAGGGCTAGTATTTATTTTTTTGTATTTTACTTATTGTCGATCTTTATGTTTAGACAACGTTGGTGTATTTTATTTGCAGTGTCTGGTTTATGATCTTGTTTTAAACCATTCTGGCATATCCGGGTACCACTGACTGTGCCATACCGTTTATTTTTGTATTCCTGTTATTTATAATAAACACTTTCTGGTGCAAAGTGTGAATCATATATGAATAAAATGTCTCACCAGTAAGATAATAAACACAGTTAGGTGATGGAGACGGTGTAATACAATCTCGCGCAGTTCCTCCCTGCTCATGCTCCGATCTTTCCTGCACATTTCACAGCATTCTCAAACAGAAAGATCTGCAGAGGACGGACGTTCATTCAAAGATGAGCCCAGCAGCTGAGAAGATAAATCAGACACCTGGGTTAGTGAAGTTTAAGAGGATTTAACCTGTGTCTTGAATCTGCATCTTGTTATCTCTGATATAAGGATATAAAACATCATATAACACAGTACAGAGTAGTTGTGAGGCTGGCCTGATGAGATGTTACCTTTACAGCACAGAAGGGTGATGTGTTAGTTATTGTTACATTATAAAGCACGAGATCATAAAGCTGGTATGGAAATATTGTAAATAGACACTTTGTTTTTTTTCTTCTTAGAACCAAAGTTTTTATTGAAGATTGTACATACATAACAATTGCAAATCAAATTATCAAACACACTATTTGAGAGGTGTGGGGAGGTACTGACTCTCCTCAAGGTGCAAGCTGGGGCAGAGACGCAGAATGTGATACATCACATTATAATCTGTGCACCATGTAACTCCCCCCAACTCCTCCTACTGACTCCCCAAGATGCAAGCTGGGGCAGACGGGGCAAAATTGCCGTTAAATGCTTTGATATGTAGATGCAGGATGAAAATGCACCAATTTTGCTCCAAAATTGCCTTAATACACAGACCCCAGTGCTCTTTACTGCAATGTTGCAGCACGGGGAAGTGCAATTAAATGCAACTACAATCCTGATTTCTTCTGGGTTTAATATACTGTAGCTGACATTTTTCAGTACTAGTTTTCAAAAACCAAAGCGTCTACTTTAAGTATGTGTTTTAATCTCTGATTTTTCTTTGCAGTTCCAGCACCCCCCAAGAAAATGATCTATACGGAATAACAGGACAGGCTGAGAATAACCCAGCTGCGATGAAGATAAACACTGGGTTTGTGAATCTTGTGTAATAATTAATCTGTCTGCATGTGGTAAGGGTTCGAACGTTGAATCCACTAGTAAAAAAGATCCCTGCGAGTGCCAGTTACTTTACTAATATATACAATGCTGTATAATAAGGGATTATATATGCCATGCTCACTGTGTGTGTATACAGGAGCTTCGTAGTTTACACTTGGAGGAATTCCTGCGCCCAATATTATAAAGGTGTCTATGTGATATAGTCTTACGTTGTAATATCTGTTTATCTTGGATTTACCAGCCTTCTCCACACAGCATAGATCGGACACCTGGCTCTATCTGTCCCTGCTTCAGCACAGGGGGCTCAATCAGTGGCTCAGTCTTTAACCGGGCCACTGATTGAGCCACATGTGCTGAAGCTGGGATAGCCTGAAAACCTGACCTGTTCGGGGGGCTTGAGGACTGGAGTTGAGAGCCCCTGATAAAAGGATATAAAGTATCATATGACAATCAATGTATCATTGACCGTCATTTATCTACTTGTGAATATATTTTGTAATCTCTGTTTCTTTTGAACACAACCCACGCAGCAGAACGGTGCAGCCAGGGAAGAGCCCGACCGGTATGCCGATAACTACGGGGTTAGTGACTCTTCGTGTAATAATCAGCATGTCTGCAGAGCCTGGCTTTCTGTCATATGGTAATACAACAAGCCTGACTCTGTCTGTACTCGTGCGTAGCATTAGCTGTCCTGCTGAAACATGTCATTGTATCGCAGGCTCCGCACCCAGAAGACCTCACAGAAGACATCACAAGTACAATCTTGGAATAGTCCAAGCGCTGGCAAAAGAAATCGGAAATCCGGAACTATCTCTGAATTGATGGATGTTGTGGACTTATCTTCTATGCAGAGCAAAGGGGTGAGACAGGTGACTATGCCCATTCCCAGCATGCACCTACCCATTCCCAGCATGCACCTGCCCATTCCCAGCATGCACCTGCCCATTCCCAGCATGCACCTGCCCAATCACATCAACTCGTCGTACATTAACAAACACGGTTTAGCTGTTTAAACATTGGAGGGTTAATCTGCAAAATGTTTGGTAATTACACGTTGATCAGGTCTTTTTGGACCAGTTCCAGGGAGGGGGGGAGGGGGGTGAGATAGTTCGGAAGGAATGTCGTACAAACATTGGGGAGGACAGGTGAGTGTTACAGGAAAAACACGCGTGTGACTGTGAGTGACAGATCACAACTAGTATTTTATTCCAGATATGCACCAAAACTGAGGATATGGAGACAAAAAAACAGCGCACAACGCAAATAGTGAAGTATGAAAATAACAAGTGTATATTGATAAAAGGGATAAATATTCTGCGTACATCAAGGTACTAGGACATAAGCATTGAGTGTGTACAACACACACGTTACCAGTCGGCAGCTGATAGTACAGGAGTCAGGAGCTTGTTTCCTTCAGCATGAGTCTGGGGCAGCAGCTGTGATGTTTTCCTTCTCAGGGACACCTCTGCACTCGATCACCGCCTCTATGGAAATCTCTCCTCTGGTCAGCTGGACTCCAGGTTAGTCGAGCGATCTGTAGCTGGTAGTCACACTCAGACGGTCCCCAGATTGATCAGTGAGGACTTGGAAGATTCACACAGTTCTCCGGCCAGTGCTGCCACACACGGAGACAGGCAAGCTGGCTGGGAGCACAACTGCAGTATGCCACGCTGTCGCTCCGTGCTGGGGCGCTGCGGAGTGACGTCACAGTCACGATTTCAAAGTGTAAATAACAAAAGTGGGAAATCATCCTGAAAGTGCCCAATGTGCGCAATAATGATAAAAATAGCAAAGAAACACATAGACCAAGGTATATCCTACGCGTTTCGTAGTGAAAACTACTTCATCATGGAATCAGTACGAATCAGTATATCACTACGAAACGCGTAGGATATACCTTGGTCTATGTGTTTCTTTGCTATTTTTATCATTATTGCGCACATTGGGCACTTTCAGGACGATTTCCCACTTTTGTTATTTACACTTTGAAATCGTGACTGTGACGTCACTCCGCAGCGCCCCAGCACGGAGCGACAGCGTGGCATACTGCAGTTGTGCTCCCAGCCAGCTTGCCTGTCTCCGTGTGTGGCAGCACTGGCTGGAGAACTGTGTGAATCTTCCAAGTCCTCACTGATCAATCTGGGGACCGTCTGAGTGTGACTACCAGCTACAGATCGCTCGACTAACCTGGAGTCCAGCTGACCAGAGGAGAGAGTTCCATAGAGGCGGTGATCGAGTGCAGAGGTGTCCCCGAGAAGGAAAACATCACAGCTGCTGCCCCAGACTCATGCTGAAGGAAACAAGCTCCTGACTCCTGTACTATCAGCTGCCGACTGGTAACTTGTGTGTTGTACACACTCAATGCTTATGTCCTAGTACCTTGATGTACGCAGAATATTTATCCCTTTTATCAATATACACTTGTTATTTTCATATTTCACTATTTGCGTTGTGCGCTGTTTTTTTGTCTCCATATCCTCAGTGTTTGGGGGGTGCCGAGCCACCCCTTGTTTCATAGCAGCAGACGCCCTATTTTTCCACATTGCACGGTCATGTAAAAAAAAAATTTGGTTTTCACACTGTAGTTTTATCTTATGGTTTCAATTAGAAGGGTATTTGTTAATACACAATTGATCACTGTTATCACTAGAGGTTTATTAGTTGCGCACAATATATTTTATGCACCAAAACTGCCTGGGACACGCCCGAGCTGAACCACAGTGATTATTCTGTCTTTGTGTTGCACTATTAGAGACTTAGATGTCGTTTTGTGACACAGACAGGTGACGATCACATGAAACTTCTGAAGGAATTTGAACATTGGCTGCAAGTGGAAAATTCTAAACTGAACAAGATTCGTATGGCAGAAGCTTCCAGCAGCGAGGACATGAAATCAAAGGCCAGCAAGCTGCAGGTATGGCAGGCAGCGAAGTGACAAATATTAAGGAGCTTAATGTCAGCACCAGTGCCTAATGTGACCGGGTCAGGACTCGGAGGTGCAGGGCATCGTAGCTCTGTAAGCAGGGAAGGGTTCAAAGGATCGTCACATTCCCAAAACGTTATTTACAGTGTTATAATCTAAATAGTGTTACAGACTTCTCTCATTAATATGGCATATGTCTAGAAAATAATATTGTAATGTTCCCATCTCTGGGCCCTGTATGTTTTCTGTATACATATAGTAACATATTCTGCAGGGTGGTAATAATAAAGATAAAATAAAGAGATACAATAATAACACATACTTGCCAACAGACTCCTGCTGCATGATAATGATCCAATTCTGGTTCTGTATAACCAGTTGCTCGTTTCTGAGCATCTTTGATATAACAGAGTAAGTACAAACAGCCCAGATCTCTCTAACACTGTTGACTAGGAAATAGTTGGCAAAAAATATTTCAGGCAATCCTCGGTTATCCTCCCGTTCTGGGAGTAGCGTGGGATAGTGAAACCGTTGTAAAGCGAGTCCCATGTTAATCAGTGGCGGTGAGCGTTGGATACCGCATTCCGGCATCGGAAAACGGCCCGTAGGATAGCGAGGACTTCCTGTATAGCAAACATTCATATCAACAGATGAATACATTCAGCTACGATAGGAAATGTAAATGTAAATGGAAATGGTTGCTTTTTACATTGTTAGTACATTTGGTATAAGCGAGTATTGCTGCTTCCAATTCTTCTAAACATATTTATGTGCACGTGCTCTCCTCCTTATCTGTCTGCTCGTATGTATACATGTTTATACAGTATATATTTGTCATTAGCAATCTGCTAGTTGGGCCTTACAAATATCTCTCTTACTTCCATGTAGTAACAGAGGAGGGAGTAGGGAGTATGATACCTTAACTGGACCAACAAGTAGTAGATATGTTACAGGCTTTCCAACCTCTTAGTAAAATACCCGATGAAGGACCCTGAGAGGTTGGAAAACTTGTAACATTTCAACTACTTGTTGGTCCAATAAAAGGCATCATACCCCCCGTAGTACAACCAGGGGAGTGGAAGGGTGCATTTGCACACCCCAAGAATTTAATATATTTACTTGTGGTTACAGAGGCCACGCGCTCTTCTCCACAGCAATGAGACTGATTGCTGGGTGAGAGAGTCATGGGACGTCACATGGTGATGCGTTGCCATGACAACACGCCGTCACATGACAAAAACTTTCACCCCAAAACAAAAGAATTTCTGGTTGCGCCCCTGATGCCCCCTACTCCTTCTCCCGCCTCGGTTACTGGAAGGAAGGTCCAACTCGGCCCCCCGCCCTTCCGAGACCCTAACCCCAAACTACTTTGGCCGCGTCCATACTGCACGAGACGCAATCAAAATGCCACACCTCAATGAGGCCAGCCATATCGCGCATGCGCGATGAAGCGCGATAACGCGGCAGCGTTTCCAGCAGACAACAGAATGTATTTTTGTCGCGCGCCGGCCGGGTCACATGGGGGGGTTCAGCCAATCAGGGCGAAGCAGCCTTGTGTTGTCACGGCCACGCTTCCACGTCGCTGTGGATCTCAGGCCACAGATCGCTTGGCCAACAGGCGCACGCGTCGCCATACGCTTATTGGCTGAACCGCTCACGTGATGCTCTGCCGCACGGTTGCTCTTCCTCGCTTGCTCTTCCTCGCTTGCGCAGTCGTGCGCACTATGGGCAGCTTCATAGCGGTGTTGTAAGTTGTTTGCGCCGCTGCGCACTATAATCGCGGCTTAAGAGACATCATCTGGTCATGTGCTGTATCTGTGTGCGCTGGTCTGTCCGTACTTGTATGTCATTCAGGTCATGTAACACATGTCACCCGGTACCCCCCTTTGTACCACGCGGCGGAATATGTTGGCGCTTTACAAATAAAGGCCAAATAATAATAATTGTGACCGGTCCTGTTCTCAGAAACTCCAGTCCCGTATACGCCAGGGCCAGCGCCGGTTTGAATCGCTGCTTGTCTGCAGACCGGCCATGGGGATTGGCGAGGAGTTGACGCTGGAAGACCTGCGCTACCGGTGGATGCTTTATAAATCTAAACTGAAAGATTCCGGAAGTTCATCGGTAAGAGGGAAACCCGAACGATGTCACCGCGTTTATCTGTTATTACTGCGCCTGTTCCGTCCATTCACTTCAATGGGTGTTAAGGCAAGAGCAGCTGGGATAAGCCTTAGCTGCACTTAGTACATGTGCCCCATAGAGTTTATAATAGAGAAGGCATCCATCCATTTGGCTAACGCAGGGGTCTGTAACTCCAGCTTTGTAACGATTTACTCGCCTCGTTAGCAGTGAAGATGTTAACGTTTATCTGTAATAATGTATCTGTCCCGGTCAGTGTATTATTGGTGCCACAAATCCTGAATCTAACTACTCACCGTATTATTATTTTTATAAAGGAACCGTCCCCCAAATCTTATTCTAATTCTGCCAGCTCTCACACATCACAAAGCAGAACAACTATTTGGTTTTAACTTTTTTTCAGACAAAACAAAAATGCAACATATTTGTGCACACAGAAATATTCTTAAAAACCTGATTTCCTTTAAATTCCCTCAATACCAGAGGAACAACTCGACACCATAAAAACACATTGGGGTCAGTATATCCCATCTGGGGGCTTTACGTGGCTGTTTTACAGGGATAGCAAAGTGAGTTTTGTCTAACTTGCTTGTTCCCTGGAATAAATTGGTTGTCTTTAATATAATCTCATAATAATAATAATAATAATAATAATAATTAAATCCTTTGACCGGAGCAGTCTTCAGTATACTGCAAAGTGACAGCAAAGTTAATCATATATATATATATATATATATATATATATATATATATATATATATATAAAACCTTGAGAAAACACTTGTAAATGGAACATATGTGACCTGCTTGCACTCATTTGCTGCAATCTGTATATATTACACGCTCTTTGTAAAAAAAAAAGTGAATCAAAAAGCCATTTGCCGTTTATTACAATGAAATTGCACCGCACCACCTTTGCTCAGCAGGTGTCAGTATAAGCCAACACATTTAGGGCCAAATTTACTAAGCAATGCTATTCCATAAAACACGTTTCAGTACAAGAAGACACAGCACAGCCTGTGGGGTTTCTTATCACAGAAGGCTGCTTAATAAACACAGCACTTTATCTGTGAGTACAAAGCTCACCGTTGTGCGCTTGTCCCCTGCAAAGACCAACACAGAGCTCTGAGCAGTTGTGATGTTGTGTTAAGTGATACACAAGCCATCGTATGGAGTTAATTCCAGGTCAGACTTGGCAGCTTAAATGTCACAAAAAGTAGAGAAAAGCAATGGTCTAGTAACTGGCCTACATCTGCGTCTCTGATAAATACGGATGTGCAATATATGTGAGATCCGGGGGGCCTGTGTGATATTTAGCAAAATGCAGATAAGTGCAAATCAAAGCGACACGGATTTGAAATATACAGGGATTTATTTTATTTCTTGGGGGGTGTTATTTACTAAATTCTCCACGCTGCGAAACCAGAGCAGAAAGCCGCGCAATATGAACCCTCCGCGGAACGCCGCGCAATATGAACCCTCCGCGGAACGCCGCGCAATATGAACCCTCCGCGGAACGCAGCGCAATATGAACCCTCCGCGGAACGCAGCGCAATATGAACCCTCCGCGGAACGCCGCGCAATATGAACCCTCCGCGGAACGCTGCGCAATATGAACCCTCAGCGGAACGCCGCGCAATATGAACCCTCCACGGAACGCCGCGCAATATGAACCCTCCGCGGAACGCCGCGCAATATGAACCCTCCACGGAACGCCGCGCAATATGAACCCTCCACGGAACGCCGCGCAATATGAACCCTCCGCGGAACGCAGCGCAATATGAACCCTCCGCGGAACGCCGCGCAATATGAACCCTCCGCGGAACGCCGCGCAATATGAACCCTCAGCGGAACGCCGCGCAATATGAACCCTCCACGGAACGCCGCGCAATATGAACCCTCGGCGGAACGCCGCGCAATATGAACCCTCCGCGGAACGCCGCGCAATATGAACCCTCCGCGGAACGCCGCGCAATATGAACCCTCCGCGGAACGCAGCGCAATATGAACCCTCCGCGGAACGCAGCGCAATATGAACCCTCCGCGGAACGCCGCGCAATATGAACCCTCCGCGGAACGCAGCGCAATATGAACCCTCCGCGGAACGCAGCGCAATATGAACCCTCCGCGGAACGCAGCGCAATATGAACCCTCCGCGGAACGCCGCGCAATATGAACCCTCCGCGGAACGCCGCGCAATATGAACCCTCCACGGAACGCAGCGCAATATGAACCCTCCGCGGAACGCAGCGCAATATGAACCCTCCGCGGAACGCAGCGCAATATGAACCCTATAGTAACATTAAATGCACATTGTTTTATCCTATAGTAACATTAAATGCACATTGTTTTATCCTATAGTAACATTAAATGCACATTGTTTTATCCTATAGTAACATTAAATGCACATTGTTTTATCCTATAGTAACATTAAATGCACATTGTTTTATCCTATAGTAACATTAAATGTACATGGTTTTATCCTATAGTAACATTAAATGCACATTGTTTTATCCTACAGTAACATTAAATGCACATTGTTTTATCCTATAGTAACATTAAATGCACATGGTTTTATCCTATAGTAACATTAAATGCACATTGTTTTATCCTATAGTAACATTAAATGCACATTGTTTTATCCTATAGTAACATTAAATGCACATTGTTTTATCCTATAGTAACATTAAATGCACATTGTTTTATCCTATAGTAACATTAAATGCACATGGTTTTATCCTATAGTAACATTAAATGCACATGGTTTTATCCTATAGTAACATTAAATGCACATGGTTTTATCCTATAGTAACATTAAATGCACATTGTTTTATCCTATAGTAACATTAAATGCACATTGTTTTATCCTATAGTAACAATATATGACAAGAAATCTGTTTTTCTGTTTTGTTCACAGAGTCTAAAAACATCTGAAGAACCCAGAGGAATAGCAAAGGTACATTTATTATTATTATACTATAATCTTTAATTTAATTGTGATCTCTCTCTCTGTTGCTTGACAATGATAGATTGTAAATGTTCATATTGTCAAATGGTTCGATAACCCCCCCCCCCCTCAGAGATCTAGAAAAGGAAATATACCATTTGATAGATTTGTGATAGAAGAGATTTAAAATATAATGAGGATCCACTAGGTGTAAATTTTTCAGAAAAATTATCACCAATATATACACAGGGAAAGAAGGTGTATTATCCTGGGGTCAAAAGAGATATACCCTGGGGTCAAAAAAGAGAGAGGAGACGAGATGACTTGGATACAGGCATACCCCGCATTAACGTACGCATATATACATACCCCGCATTAACGTACGCATATATACATTCCCCGCATTAACGTACGCAATGGGACCGGAGCATGTATGTAAAGCGAAAATGTACTTAAAGTGAAGCACTACCACTTATCGATGCATGTACTGTATTGCAATCGTCATATACGTGCATAACTGATGTAAATAACGCATGCGTAACAGGCTCTATAGTCTCCTCGCTTGCACACAGCTTCGGTACTGGTAGGGAGACGGTATTGCTGTTCAGGACGTGCTGACCGGCGCATGCGTGCGATGCCGTTTGCCTATTGAGCGAGATGTACTTACTCGCAAGTGTACTTAAAGTGAGTGTCCTTAAACCGGGGTATGCCTGTATACAAGTTTAATCGCTTATATATTATTAAGACAAAAGTTTAACGAAGAGAGACTAAGGTAGTCACCAGAGTATCCCCCCCTCCTCACTTCTCTCCCCCCACCCTTCTCTACCCCTTCCCCCACCCCCATCCCATTTCCCCCCTTTCCCTCCCACCTCCCCCACCCCATTTCCCCCCTTTCCCTCCCACCTCCCCCACCCCATTTCCCCCCTTTCCCTCCCACCTCCCACCTCCCCCACCCCATTTCCCCCCTTTCCCTCCCACCTCCCCCACCCCATTTCCCCCCTTTCCCTCCCACCTCTCCCACCCCATTTCCCCTTGTCCCTCCCACCTCCCCCACCCCATTTCCCCTTGTCCCTCCCACCTCCCCCACCCCATTTACCCCCTTTCCCTCCCACCTTCCCCACCCCATTTCCCCCCTTTCCCTCCCACCTCCCCCACCCCATTTCCCCCCTTTCCCTCCCACCTCCCCCACCCCATTTCCCCCTTGTCCCTCCCACCTCCCCCACCCCCCATCCCATTTCCCCCACCCCCCATCCCACCTCCCCCCCTCCCTCCTCCCAACCCCTCCCCCAACCCGTCCCTCCTCCCCCATCCCATTTCCCCCCCCCCTCACCACCAGGTGAATACATCTAACGTATGCAAATAAAGGCTATTGGTTGCCATAAAACCTGGCTGTACTAAGGTCCCTGATGAGCGTTTTAAGAAGCGCAGGTTAAAGATATTACTTCCTGGCCTAATACCCAGCACTGTACCTTTTGTCTGTCCCAGAAATCATCCGCCGGATTGTGTCCCTTCCTTCAGCGCGTGTGCTGTGCTGCTCTTCCGCTCCAGCTGCTCTTACTGCTCCTGTTGCTCCTGGCATTCCTGCTCCCACTGATGCAGGAAACCCAAAACTGCACCCTGTCCAACAACTTTGCCCGGTCATTTAACCTGATGCTTCGATACGACAGCCCCCCTCCCACCTAGGTACGCGGAGAGATCAGAGTGGGAATATACTCTATATCCTGTACATAACGCCGTCGTGCAAACAGATTAATAAACCCTTTGTTTGCCGGCGAGCTCTACAATGTATTGCAGAGCAATGCGTTGCTGGACACTCCAGCATTGTAGGGGTTACGTGTGGTCCTGTATATAACTGATGTATATAAAAGCGAAGCAGCAGCATGATATATATATATATATATATTTTATACATTTGACCAATATTTATAGTTTATATACTGGAGGCAAAAAGGTGCTTTTTTGTTTTTTAAACTGTAGAATGATCTTGCTTTAGCTTTTAGTATTGACAATCACGATGAATGTGAGTAATGTGTTACTGGGCTTAGTATCATGCTGGAAATATAATGCACCGGCATCGACTCAGTGTCCTCGGACCCCACCTGCCCTGCAAGATACCGGCAGCATTGAAAACAATGGACTTTAAAGGACCAAGTGAACTCATCCCAGTGACGTGTTTCGGGGCTCTAGGAGATCGGCGCGTTCTTTAACCAAACCTGTCACCTAAAGTATAAGTATTTTTTATTTATTTTTTTAAAGTGAGATTTGGGAGCGGTGTGATTTCCTGTGCCTGCTCCCTTTTGTGTGATGTCACTGTGTGATGTCACTGCCCTTTATTGATTCTCTGATAAGGACAGGGGGAGGGATAAGGGGAAATAAAACAGTTAATTGACGAACACTTCCCCATTCAGAGACCCCTAAGAACAGAAACGGCTGACTGAGGGATCGCAGCTTTAAGGGGTTTATTTTGTATCTGCCAAAGTGGCCGATTCTTCACTGACTTTACTGGGAAATAAGTCTGAAAACGGTTGCAGCGTCGTATATAAAATAACACCCTAAGGACGCGATTAGATGACTGAGCGCATGACATCACGCGTGCGAAACATACACTATCCTGGAGGCAACAGGGTGGCGTGGCGGAGGCGTGGCATGGCGTCACGTGAACGGTTCTCCCTCATTGGCCTAACTGAATTGTATTTTTAAAAATGGCGCGCTTGGCCGCGTGCTCTATGGCCTGCCTCATAGTACAGCCTTTTGTTCGCGGCACGCACGGCCACTATAATCGCGGCCTTAGTCTTCCCGGACAAGGGGAAGGCGGCTTCACAGCAGCATGAATAGCGGCTATGGTGATAAGATAACAGGAGTTATTCTGGTGGGGGAGCATTGCAGTCACACGCCTGCTTTAAGAAGACATGATTTGTGCCTCCGTCTTATTTTACACCCCAGTATATCACTCTGTGTGTGACAGGCGCCTTAATGGCAAATATAGCGGGTTCTACCAATTTCCCCGGCTCGCCCTGGGGCGTCGGTGTGCTGCCTCTTCCCAGCAATCTGCAAACGGCTTATTTCCTGCACCCTATAGATATATTTCAGCTGCTTGAGATCCTATAATACGTATATCCCTCCCAGGGCACAAAATGGCCAATTTCCGCAGTTGAGGGTGAAAATCTGATATTTAAACCCGTTATTAACGGTTTCATTCTGACTCCATGGAAATGAAACAACCCATATGTTTAGAATGAGTGCCCGGCAGGAAATAAGTGCCGTCTAATGAACCTATTATTGTAGTGTCAGGGTTTGGACATTAGAGGAGAAATCCCAAACTTTTTTTTTTTTTAACGTCTTTAAATAGTTTTACCCAGGATTGAAGCGGTGGGTCTGCTGAACCCCTCATTTCAGCTCCGGGGACCCCCTGCTTCTAGAGATATTTATGTCCCTAGAGGGTGCCAGTATCGCATGGCTGGGCTTTAATATGTAAAACTCCTGGGTCACGCGGGCCAATTGGAAGCCGAACCCAATGACATCACGGCGTCCTATTGGCCCGCAGGGCATGGGAGCTTCGGAAAGCGCCATTACATGAACCCAGGTAGCTGAGCAGAGCGGCTACTGCCACCCCCTACGGAGGTAAGTATCTCTGGAAGCAGGGGGTCCTGGGCGCTGAAATGAATGGGGTTCAACTCTGGAGACCCCCTAATTCCATCCTGGCTTTAAAAAAAAGACCCTGGATTTGCGGCTTTTAGCAGACAATAAAAAAATGAAATGGCAAACCCGGGTAAGCTGGAAACGCCGGAGCTACGAGCCGTAGAACGGACCAAATTCTCGGCTTTACTGAAAGTCTAGCAACTGTTACACAGTGTGGAGAATAGTGTGACTTTATTATTTTATGTAATATGAGTAAATCACTAAAAGATCTGGGTTTCATGACACGTCCTGGAAGTGTAATTAGTACCGACCGGCAGGTACTCACTGGGAGAGGCAGCTCCCCCAAAATGGCTTGGAAGTGACCTCAATGTGAGGGTGTGTGGTGCAGGTTACCGACTTTATCACTGGGTTTTTCCCTGGCTGTTTTATGATTTTATTATAACTTTTTTTAAGGCCTAAAGTTTCACTTCATCCCCCCGGGCGGCACAGGGCTGTTTTCATGCAAACTTCATACGGACTTACCATAGAAATTGTCTGATCGTTGGCAGTGATGTCACAAAGTCGCTGCGGCATCTTGTTAATTTGGGTTCT
The DNA here is from genome assembly GCF_040206685.1 of Ascaphus truei. Taxonomy (NCBI): domain Eukaryota; kingdom Metazoa; phylum Chordata; class Amphibia; order Anura; family Ascaphidae; genus Ascaphus; species Ascaphus truei. Next base: position 41,191,961 of record NC_134491.1, read on the forward strand.
GGGCTAATTATGTGGATATAAAATACACCATTTAAATATCAGTGAGCAGGAAAATAAATGACGAGATGTGAAATAATCACCCTGCTGTACAATATCTGGGGACATCCTTAAAGAATAAACATGAGTATAAATGAGTTCCTGAACCAAAGAGCTTACAATCTAATTGAGGCTCGTATAATGCAACATTGCTCCTGGAGGAGGCTGCAACCCACTGCTCGTTTGGCCACGAAAAAGCTCTAATAGGAGAGGAGATTGTAGAAAAAGCTCTAATAGGAGAGGAGATTGTAGCCACGGAACATAGAGGAGATGCGGAAAGTCAGGAGATGCATAAAAAGGAGGAAGTCAACGTTCAAGGTTAAAATAAGGACATGATAAAATATCTCTGCAGTGAGGGGCAGGGTGTCCAACTCCAGCCCTCAAGGGCCACCAACAGGTCAGGTTTTCATGATATCCCTGCTTCAGCACAGGTGGCTCAATCAGTGGCTCCGTCGTAGACTGCACCACCTGTGCTGAATCAGGGATATCCTGAAAACCTGACCTGTTGGGGAGGCTTGGAGTTGGCCAGCCCTGGTATAAGGGTTTCAGCATGAAAGGTTAATTAGCTGTTATGTCATTATTTCCATTGGGAAAATCCATTTTTGACTTGCCACAGAATGTTGATCATCTCCCCCCAAACCTGGAGAGATGCCCGTTACTTGCATGTCGCGGGGTAATATGCCCGGTGAACAGGATACATCAGACTGAGGAAGAGAGAGTTCGGCGCCTGCAGCAGCAGCGAGTGCGAGAGAAGGAAAACAGGAGCGAGTATAAATATTCAGTGTTATTATTAGGGTATTCCGGAGAGTCAGATTATTAACCCCTCCAGTGCCGGATTGGCCAGCAATTAATTGCTCTGCATCGACTTGTCTCCCTTTTTTATTCAGTGATAAGAAGCGTGTCCTATTTATAACTGTGATTTGTCCTTTTTCACCAGTTTTTTTTACCAAGATAATAAAGCGTGAGCACGTTTTTAAAACGGTGCTCTAGTACCCAACATATGGGAGGTAAAATGCTAAGACCTCCTGGCTACAGAACTGGGACAGAACCAGTGCAAAAGAAACGCACCATATGTGGCAATAGGATTATTTGTTGTGGTTAAATCTGGTGCTGTTTTTTGCGCTGCTTTTGCTGCAGTTTTGCAGCCAGTAGACTTTAGGAAACAGATGCCTGACTTTCATAACTCCATTTTTTGTCATTTAAAATACTTTCTATTTAAAAAAAAAAAAAGCCTGCATTCCAAAAGCTACAGTATGGTTTCTGTGTTCTGTATGGGCAGCGCAACATAAAACGTTTGTTCTGCCAAGAAAGCAACAACACTTCAATGTATCTAACAGATCATAGGACTTGGCTGTCACGTTTCCATTCTGTGCTCCTCCTTTTGGTTAGGATACAAAGATAAATACCCTGTAACATGGCCGTATTATTATTGTAAGGAGCAGTTAAGATCCTCTGCTCATTGTAATAACCGTACTGCTTTATAAATCTGACAGTATATTTCCTCAACATACTGGTATTAAACCCCTATGTCCGATGCAAAATAATAAACTGCTCCCACAGTATGGTCACCTCATAAAGGACCACATGATATCTGCAGCTCCTGATTCTCAACATGAATGAAGATAAGAGCATTAACCCTTTCAGAGGCAGGCAACGTAGTGCTCAGAAAGCTAAAATAATGGATATTGCCAAATACATTTCATCAAGAGATTACATGTTTCAATAATGACATGTATTCCCTGTTTTATGTACTTTTTCCCTTAACAAACACACAGCACAGCAATCGGACAGGGCTTTCCTCGTGCCCAAATGTTGTATCTCTCAGTGTTTGTCTTCGTGCTTCCCACATTAGCCAGAGCTTTGTGTTTTATATCCCGTCATTTTCATCAATAAACACAACATAAACCTTTGTAAGGTCACTACCTCTACGGCTAATGAAGATCGAAATGATTGGTAAACGTGATTCCCATCTGTAATAAAATGACTGTCAAATCCTGTATGATCTTTTCCGTGAACATCTGGTTGCCTGAAATATGAATATTTGGCATTTAATGCCAGTAGTTTTTGTATTCATTAGAGATAAGCTTCCAGCACGTGTATATAAGGCTCCCATCCTTCTCTGTGTGATGAGATAGAAGGGAATTGGAGCCTTCTCCACATGCAAAATTCATCAATTAAACTCCTGTAATGTCTTTTCTGGCCCTTTTCTGCACTCTGACGTTGTACAAATCAACTTAGCAAGTAATATTTCACCTGCAGGCAGAATGCAGCGGCCAAGTCCAATCCTGCACTGAAGGCTGAATTTTGCAGGAATTATAGAAAATTATTTCCTTAACTAAGGTCATATGCTAGAAATAGCAGCAGCTCCCACAAATGGGTTTGTATTATAGTGCAGGTAAAATCTAAATTAGAAACACACCTATCCCACTGGAGTTTAACAATTTAATTCATGTATAAAAGCTTTAGAATATTTCTCGTAGAACTCGGCTATAAATCTTACCAAATAATGATGGAAATGTTTGTAATTAGGGCAGCTATATTTCAGATATATTTGTAAAAAAAACCAAAACATGACGTTAAAATCGACTTTATTGTTTTGCGGCACATATCCAGAAACGTTTTACCATATTGAATATTTGGTAACTGAGTGTAAGATTAATGCCTGATCCTTGTTATTATGTTACCATGTGTGTGACTAAATAATGCAGATAACAATGCACCTGATTTCAAGATAGTGCTTGGACTCTTAATAAAACGTTACCATAATCTCTCGAGCAGGGCTGGATAGTCGTTCTGCAAAGTACAGTAAGGGTGGAAAAAAGGTAACAAGTAATATGTTCCGAAAAGTTCAAATTGACAAGTTTAGGTACCTGCCCCACTTAACCAGTGAAACTAAGTGCACTGCACATATATCTACCTCTCAGCGCACGTCATTCTCACCTCCTTACACACATCCCATTCTGTTTTCCTTTTGCCATGTATGTATATATCTGTATTTATATAGCGCCCACAGTGTACTCAGTGCTGTACAAAGACAATACAGTGCATTGAATTATAATATACTGTAAGAAGCGTAACAAAGTCAGACAACAGGAAAGGAAATCCCTGCCTCGGAGAGCTTACAATCTATGTGGTGTGTTGGGAGACAGAGACAGCAGGTGAGGGAATAAGCGCAGTAACTGCCAGTACTATTAATAAGTGCAGTATAATCATGTAATCATTAGGCGTCATGGTACATGGATTGTCTGTACAAAGGTTCTTTCTGAGGTTCACAGACCTGCTGCCAACTGAAAGGAGAACATGACATTCTGCTTGTGCTGTGACCTCAGCCACGCCAGGAAGACAAACAGTATTAAAAGCACCAAGGTGTTCCACCTGAGAGCCTGTTCTGTGCTCTCACAATGTATTATTATTATAAGGTGCTCGTGCAACAAACGGCAGGAAAACAATAGCACATTTATACTTTCCATTCTCACTGTAAAAGTCAATACTTTTTACATATATATATTATGTATACATGTACTTGTAATAAATGCAATTTGTTGCTGGTCTTATAAGCCTGTGTTTAAGAAAGAGTTGTTTTTTCTTTTTTCTATGGATATACGACGTACGGTACAATGTGCCATCACTCACACAGTGCGTGGCACCCTTATGGCCATCACTCACACAGTGCGTGGCACCCTTATGGCCATCACTCACACAGTGCGTGGCACCCTTATGGCCATCACTCACACAATGCGTGGCACCCTTATGGCCATCACTCACACAATGCATAGCACCCTTATGGCCATCACTCACACAATGCGTGGCACCCTTATGGCCATCACTTACAATGCGTGGCACCCTTATGGTCATCACTCACACAATGCATAGCACCCTTATGGCCATCACTCACAATGCGTGGCACCCTTATGGCTATCACTCACACAATGCGTGGCACCCTTATGGCCATCACCCAGCTACAAACTCCTCCCCGGTCACCGGTGCTACAAACTCCTTCCCTATCACCGGTGCTACAAACTCCTCCCCGGTCACCGGTGCTACAAACTCCTTCCCTATCACCGGTGCTACAAGTCACAGTGTTTTGCTGTCATCTTAATCAGGGTGGATCAGACTTAAGTTTGGGAACCCTTGATCCATAAACACATACTGTAGGGATATATTTGTAAAAGTCTCCATGGCATGTGCACAAAACACTTAAAAAAAGGTTTCTCAAATTAAAAGCATTTTTCCCGTACAATTGTTTTTCTGATTATCACTCCAGTTTTATCTCAGTTTTGTAGCCAAGAGACGGGAAAATAATGCTCTCAGTTCTGCAGTCCCAGATTGGGTCAGGGGTTACTTACTGAGTTACTCAGCAGTCTGAACATAATTCACATTAAAGAGCCTGGCAGACAAGAAGGTAATAATTTATAATAACCATGTCTGTTACACCAATAGACTGTGCTATAATTATGGGTACTAGGCATTTTACCATAAATCAATGTTAAGCAGAAAAACCTACTGTTATTTCAACATATTAGGAACCCCATGTCACAGCCCCAAGATGACAGCCAGTCTCCAGAAAGGAAAATCATGTATTGCCAGCGGGAAGGGGAAGAAGGTAAAGAGAGAAGGACATTAAGAAACAGAAGACTGAAAGAGGAATTCAAGAGCAGGGCCTAGTGTAAATCATGGTTAATAACTAAGTAAATATTATTATTGTTGAAGTATTTAAACTTTATACTTATTACTTTATATGTTTTGTCAATTGGATGTAGCATTGGGCACCCCTGTCTTTTGTTTGTATACATTGGCCACGCTCAGATAGATATACTGTATATATATATAGAGAGAGAGATATATATATATATATATATATATATATATATATATATATATATATATATATATATATATATATATACACACACACACACACAGTTGCGTGAAAAAGAAAGTACACCCTCTTTGACGTCTATGGTTTTACATATCAGGGCATAATAACAATCATCTGTTCCTTAGCAGGTCTAAAAATTAGTTAAATACAACCTCATATGAACAACAACACATGACATATTACACTGTGTCATGATTTATTTAACAAAAATAAAGCCAAAATGGAGAAGCCATATGTGAGGAGTTTGAGCTGGGATACAGACAGGGGAGGTTGTGTGTGCATGGGTCAGGGACCCAGTGCACTAGGCCCGTAATCCCCTAGGCCCCCAGCTAGGCCCCAGTCATTGAAAGGTTGGAGCTGCTACAGGGACATGCCCTAGATAGGGAATGGATCCCCTTAGCAGTCAGGTGTATTCCAATATAGTCAGGGACACAGCTGTGTGCAACGTGGCCTGGCAAGTTTTGTCTGGGAACAGACCTCTTCAGTGCTTCAGTGATAGAGACTGTCTTCATGGTGGGATCGTCCAGCGAGACACCAACCCACGCGGAGGCGGATTCATCGCGGGATCGGCGGATCCTTTGCGAAGAGATCATCGGGCCCAGGTGCTGGCGCACTGGGCAGGTATTGTAGCTAAGTGCACCAACAGAGTACACACATTGTGGGCAGCGCTGTCTCACACACCAGGGAGGTTGGGTTTGGGACTTTGGGGTGCTGTGGACACGGTGTGGGGTACAGGGTGTGGGGTTACAGCCCTGTGAGGTGTGTGTGGATTGTTGTGTCTCTAGTGGGTAGAGTGATAAGATATTACCATAGAGTAATAAGTCATTACATTAGAGCGTTAAGAGATATGTTATGTTCCAGTAAAGCCCTTTTCTATTTTACCAAGCTGTGTGGTTCATTGTAAGAGTGTCCTGTGAGGGGCTGCTCCCACTCTGCTGGGATCTCTCACAGGTGGAGGCGCTGCACCATCTAGTAGTAAGAGTAATTCACCCCAGGCTCCCAGCGGCGGAGGCTTAGGCTCCTGCGAGCCAACAGGTTAAGGGCAGCACCAGTAGCTAATTACATCCTACCCCCCTAATCTCACTTAGGGGTGGGGGAAACAGGGCTACATATGTATTGGGGATGTGGGGGTATTTTTTATATGTATTTGGGGGGGGGGGGTATTTTTCTATATGCATTGGGGAGGTGGGGGTATTTTTTATATGTATTGGGGGGGGCGTGGGTGTCCAATATTGTGCCCAGTATTTTTGGATAGGCCACCTGGCAACCCTATAAGCCCATCCCTGTTGTAAATCAGTTGCTAGGTTGACGGTTTTACGACAGAGGGAAAAAAACTCTTTTGAATGTTTAAAAAGTTTTGCCTCAATATATATTCGCACTCATAACTTCCTTTCTCTAATACTCACACAGACGCGAGTCATATCAATAGATTTAGGCGATTTTGATGGACTTAACTAATTCTGACTGTCTCCGCCTAAATTTGAGTGACAAATGGATACCTCTCCTTGGCAGCTCTCACCCAGGTAGTGTGTGGTACGGTTTGATTTGTCCTTTTTCCATGATTACAAATATGTACCTGTTATTATGCAGAGTAAATGACGTCACGATATTCTGATTTTTAATAAAGTCCTCCATCTATGGATCTAGCCTCCATTGACCTGTTTCTCACCTCTCTCTGCACAAGGGGTGTCGCAGGAATTTTAGTTTCCTTTGAGGCTGACAGAATAATATCTGGCTATCGTTTCTTGCCTTCTAAAGGACATGCATGTCACTTTTACTGGGGCATCAGTGAGGGCACCCCCCCCCCCTTTCCAATTTAAGACCTTTTTGAAGATTAGCACAGACCCAGGAAAAGTCTTGATCTGCTATAAACCCAATATATTGTATTTTTTTTAATCAAATTGTGGCTACATTAACCCCTGATGCCCCAAAATACGTAATATCTCATGATATTAGCATGACAGGAAAAAATATTGTTTTGAACCCATACTTGGGCCTTTTGTGTTCATCTATTAATTTCTCCTCCATGAAAGCCACAAGCTCCCAGGCAAACTGATAAAAGTCCCATTTCTAGAGCAGAACTCGCTGTATCTTCATCCGGTTTTACTGCATCATTTGTGGTATTACAAAGGATTGTATTCTAATCCTCTTCATTAAATGACCCTAACAGATGTTATCGGGGATGAATTAAACTTGCCATGGACCTCTTCATAGAACTCCCAAAGTGGGACTTCAGTTCATAAATTGTTCTAATATACTGTGTACCCGATGTGAGAGAGGGGGTCAGTAATATTCCTGCGTATAGCACACATCTGCTGTACATTACATTGCTGTGCAATATTCCATGTGTTTCACTAGATAAGCAAACAAAAGCCGAGCGAATCTTTTCATTAAAGACGCCGTGACGGATGATATTGGTCTTAAATAAACAGTGAGTTTTTGCTTAAACGTCTGTTTGGCTAAATGCACTAAAAGCAACAAAATCATTTTCGCTCGTTATCTTTACAAAACGAGTGCTCGGGTCGCCCGGTAGTGGCACTTATTCCCAATTATTGCTGTAATGTTTTCTTTTAAAAAAAAATAGTTTATAACGATGCGTTTCCGGCCTTTCAAGCAGCAAAGGGGTTAATAACATGCTGCATGTTGGCGCTGTTCACGTCTTTTCAAGCGCTGCAGTTTTACAATCACCTCAGTATATGTAACTGTATACCAGCCCCTGTACCAGCCATGCCGTGCCATTCCCCATACCAGCCACGCCGTGCCAGCGTCCACACCAGCCCCTGTACCAGCCACGACGGGCCAGTGTCCATGCCGCCCCTGTACCAGTCACGCGGTGCCAATGTCCATGCCAGTCCCTGTACCAACCACACCGTGCCAGCATCCACGCCTGCCCCCTGTACCAGCCACGCCGTGCCAGTGTCCACACCAGCCCCTGTACCAGCCACACCGTGCCATTGTCCTTGCCAGTCCCTGTACCAACCACACCGTGCCAGCATCCACGACTGCCCCCTGTACCAGCCACGCCGTGCCAGTGTCCACACCAGCCCCTGTACCAGCCACACCGTGCCATTGTCCTTGCCAGCTCCTGTACCAGCCACGTCAGCATCCACGCCAGCCCCCGTGCTGTATTAGGTGTGGCATTATGGTAGCTAAGAGGCCGAATCCATAGTCAGAAGATCTCTCTTAGGCCCCAATTCCAGTCTGTGGCACTGCCGGAGAAGAGATTAGCTTCATTCAAATGAATGGGATTAAAACCTTGTCCAGCACAGGGACGCGGCCTATTGAAAAGCACCTCGGAGGGTTGCGAACTCCTTTGGGCTTGTGCCCTTATCGCCAGTTTGCATCTAAACCCAAGTGGGAAATGGGAATAGATGGAAAACACTGGGTTAATAATGGGTGAGAAAGCAACATCTCCCTAAAGCCGCGCGTATAGTGCCCGCGACGGGCGTCGGTGCCCAAAAACAAATGCATTGCCGCCACCGCGTTCGCTTATAGTAAGCGCGACGGCGACAATGAGACGGAGCGACATCGCGTCCCCAAATTTGGAAGCTGACAATATTTGATTTTTCAAGGGCTGTTGCCTCATGTGACAGTCCCTGAACCAATCAAATGCCAGAAAGCTAAATATAACTTTCGCTAGCGGCGACGGGTGACGTCACCCATCACGTCGTGGGCACTGTACGCACGGCCTTACATGGACATCCCGGCTAAATGATGTGCAGAGATATATGTATGTGAAATCTTCTGTGTCCATCTGTGTAAGTCATTGGTTTTCCCAACCGGGGAAATGGAAATAAAGTCTGAGCAATCCCTGACCCGTATATAAAAAACACAAATATTTTTCAATTGTCACATTTGACAAATAAAGTGCTTTGCACACCAAAAAATACCCAAGCAACGCGATAAGCACGAGTAAAACATGGAACTTCGATGCATCATTACATGTTGCAACAGAGATTTAGCAAAGTTGAAACTAAGCAGACGTTTCTCCTGAAAGCGCTCATGTAAATGGTTTCGCTTGGAAGAAATGTTGCGGTGGTCCTGAAAATCCACGTGGACGCTGTTGCGGTGGTCCAGGAAATCCACGTGGACGGGGTGACGCGCTTTTCATGGGCTGCGTTTCCTTCTCTCCTTTTCTTGGAGCTGGCAATATGTTTACCATAGCTGATTTGCATCAGACCATTGTAGGCCTCTGGGCTGTACACATACTTGGCCTTTTAATTACAATTTAATTACAATCAGGAATAACCTCCTTTGATGCCAAATTAACCCACGGAACAGACCAGCAGGAGGCGCTCAAGTGACCATATTGCAATGTATAAGGTGGGTCAAAGAGTTGCTCCAGTTAAATCTCACTGTGCACTTGTGTTCTGTTTCTCATCCAACAGTTACGGGGTTAAAAATCCTCCCTTGTTTTATTGAACCTTTTAACATAACACTGGAGCATTGTGTATTTAGCAGACTTAGGCACATATTACTAAGCAGCGCTACCCCAGGAGATCACTCCCAGACCATCCAGGACTCCTTAACTATGCAAAACTTAAGCGGTTGTCTATCAAAAGTAATGAGTATGACCAATTTCCAATCTCTTCTTTTGCACTGAAGACACAGCCGCTCCCCGCGCCTAATGCAGCAGTGTCACAGTTAATTGTTCGGGAATTAATGACAGTAATAATGTTTAATACAATAAGATGATTGATGCCTTCCTAATAAAAATAAATGATCAGAATAATACAAGAGTGTTTTCCCCGCAACGTTCGGATACATTGTAGCTCACAGTTTTCTGTGAGTTTTACTGCACTTATGCCTTATCTCTCACTTATTCTGACCCTGAATCAGACAGACACCCAGACACCCGACATTCAGCTCGTCCATTGTAATAACTGAGAACAGGGGACATTTCTGCAAGTCATTTCTGATTATTTTTTGTTGTCAGTTTTTTTTAATGCACCAATCATTAAAGTTTAACTCATTCCAGCCAGTCCTGCCATTATTTCACTTTGATTCTAAGCAGGACTGCTACGTTAAAGGGATTCAATCATGATATATATCTTTAAAAAAATATATATGTAAAAAATATTACATTGTCGTATATTTACATAGAAATATAATTATAATACTAATAACTTTATGTATATAACACGTTTCTCCCAATGGGGCTCAAATCTTCAGTTACAGAAAGGAAAAAAGAAGAAAACATTTAAGGTTCTTAAAGAGCCGAAACACAGGGAAAGACACAATACAGGATGGGACGGTACTGTAGCTATTAAATGCCGGACAGGTTGTGGGTCAGTAATTAAATGCCTGGGTAAGCAGGTCCTGAGCCTGTTTTGTATAGATCCCCAGAGAGGGGCCTCTCGGGCTGTACGAGGCAGATTGTTCCAGAGAGTGGGAGCAGCGCGGCTAAAAGCTCGGGCGCTAGAGGAAGTCACAGAGATTCTGGGAACGGTGAGGAGTCCTTCACCTGCAGATGGAAGTGAGTGAATGGGTGTGTGGAACTGGGGAACTACAAGCTCTCTCAGATAGCTGGGGCCCTGGGCATGTGGTGCTTTGAATGTCAACAAGCCAATCTTTAAATAGATTCACCATTTTACAGGCAGCCAGTGCAGAGAACGGAGAACAGGTGTCATGTGGCAAGATCGAGACTGGTTAGTTAACAGCCTGGCTGCAGCATTCTGCACCAGCTGCAGGGGGCGCAGAAGACCCAGGTAGAGAGCATTGCAGTAGTCCAGGCGTGAGGACACAAAGGCATGGACAAGCGTAGCAAGATCTTCTGGGGGGATCAAGTGCTTAATCCTGGCTATGTTCCTTGGGTGGAAGAATGAAGGTTTGATCACGGCTGACACCTGATGTTTAAGGGTCAAGTCACAGCAAGAACAACACCACGATTCTGTGCACAGAGGTTAGCAGCTGGGAACCCCCAAGCTTAAGGCCGGTGTGTGACCGAGCTGCCATGTTGCTGTCTTCCGACGGTGACCATCCACCACAGTCACTTCTATCAGAAATGTGGAAGTGCCGGGTTACCGGTCGCCTATACATACATATAAACCCAGTTGATGACTTTAAATAGGTTTGAAGCAGGGGGTCTCTGGAGCTGAACCCCATTCATTTCAGCTCTGAGGACCCCCTGCTTCCCGAGATTCTTACTTCCGCAGTGGGTGCTGGTGGCAGCTCCACGGGGTTATAGGCTCCAGTCATGCGGGTTAATGGTAAGCTGCAAGGGATCATGTCACAGCTTCCTATTGGCCCGCCTGACGAGAATTTAAGCTGCCATTTCGATAGCCCACTGTTACCGGCACCCCCTACAGAGGTAAGTAAGGAGGTTCTGCCCTGGATACCCCCTGCTTCAATCCTATAAAGAAAACGTTACAAAGTTAAGCAGAATTGCTGCTTTAAGATGTAGAGGGTATGGGAGCACCCCTATCTAATGCAAAGAGTCTTGTTTATGTCATTTCTTCTTTGAACGTCTTCAGGTTTCGGAGGATTAAATAATCTTGGCCTTTCCAGCAGAAAGCGGATGAAAAGTGAAGCTTCGTTTTTTGTAGAAACTCTTTCATTGAGGATTGCAGAGTAACGAGGGCTTAACCAATGACCTATTTCAGCCTCACGTACTCCAAGAAATATTGACTATTTTCAAGGCCCAATTGCCGCTACATTTGCTGATAGCCGAGAGCACTGCAGGTTTCGAGCAGAAGGCATAGTTCATTCTGCACCTTTACAATATTTTGTGGTTAAGGCCAATGGGATTTGTTTTATGACTTTTGCGTCTCAAAATGCAAAATACCTAATGTTTAATATAAAGGCCTCGTCTATTTCCGGGTGCCTACATTGCTCCCATGCAGTGAATGATGCGAACAGGTGCAAGTGGCAGAATGGGAATGCCCCACCTCCAACAGTCTGATCCCAGGTGTGACCCCTCTAAAAACCTACACAACCCCCTGCATTTGCAGCCCCAGCAGCTGCCAGAGCTAGTTCATGAGTGTAAGACTTAGGAGTTCGAAGATGCAACACAGCCAAATAAAACATGTCCCAAAAACTTGGAGGAGCTTCATAAGTCGTCCCAGATTGCCCAAGAAAAATAAAAAAAACATTAACCTTTTAGGCAGCGTATATACCGTGGAGGCAAAGCCGCAATAAAACAGGTAAGGAAAACATGTACGGGACCCCCAAAGGCAGTCGTATTTATAGGAAATCCAATAAAGCTCTCAGAACAAATAGCCAGAAGCCCAGGAGGGGTAGTGCGTGTAATAAAATGCAGTACAAATCAAATGGGATATGGTGAGGCAAAAGCTTACTCCATGAGAAAAGCAAACAAGGCAGCCTGGAGCAGAAACCTACAGCCGCCGCAGGCCCCGCAGCAATAAAGTAACTAAGATGTCACAGGGGAGCTGCAGGAAAAGCAAACTTCTAACAAAGAGAACATATATGGCCCGGCTAATCTGGTCTGGTAACATAGGACAGATTGCAATAAAACACACAGGAAAAGGTAAGGGAGTAATAACCGAGACCCTACATAAAGCAACCATACAGTAACAGGTCCAGAGGAAGCAATCTCGGCTGCACTAAAACATTTACAGTGCCCGAGGGACAAACCTGTAAAAGGTGACACTGCTAATGGGATAAAGTGTGAATGTACGTCTGTGATAGAGATACATCCAAGTAAGGACCCGGGGTAAAGCAGCGGAGACGGGTTACAGGACGGGCTCTGCTAACAGAAGGACACATTTTGGGGCAGATTTAAAGGTCTCAGGTGATGCCGTGCGGTGCGGACCTTACACGCAAAGTGGCACAAACACGCAGCTTCCATTATTAACCCCTTCAAAGCCACTGAAAAGAGTATTATCCGTCTTTGCTGACTCACCGCAAGACGTTTTGTTTAACCCTCACTTAGCAGAATCTTTCCCCCAATAAACATATTCCCAGAGAGAGGGAGAGACGAGTTTGTGAGACAATGTATCACGGCTCCGGCGGTGCCGAACCACGCACTTCCACGCACCGGACACAATCGTCGCGCCTTCACACATCGAGCGGAGTGCCAATAGGAAGAATTACATGACATGTATGATAATGGCATGTATCATATTCTGCTCCTGTGGGATTCACTTTTTTCCTCCCTTTTTTCTGCGTCCAAAATTTGTCCAGCTCTGAGCTGGCGTAAATTTCTCTCGCTAACGTCAATACCGAACACGCACGTGGGACATGGCGCAGTGCGTCAAAGAAAGAATATTAGCGCTTCAGGGGCTTGGTGGGAATAATTTATTGGAGGTCTCCTCGCTGCAGCACCAGAGAGCAGCAGCAGAGAGCAGCAGCACCAGATTAAAGTCTCTCTTCTTTGACGAATGGCATTTTTTGGCAGCAGCGGATGTGCAATGCATCGCTGCCTCGTCAGCATAACGGGGGTTAAATGGGGATTTATCAAATGCAGGGACTCTCCTTCGATGCTGTGACAGGGTGAATGAACGTCACAAGCCATATACCTGGCAAACTTATGGTTAGGCTTGCAGTGCAGCAGTGACGAGGTTAAGTTTCAGTTGAGAAGGGCTGCTTAATTAGTCTGACCCCAGCTGCATAATCAAGGTGTTTTAAAACCCCCAGGCTGTACACACATGCAAGCTAGCTGGTCAGGAGACAGGACTGAAAGACTGAAGAGATTATTGCTATAAGGTCTGTTTTCAAAGTACATGTGTTATGAACTGTCTGTGTCCTGCATGCTGAAGAGAAGCTGCCTTGTTTTCTATGCTGAAGAGAAGCTATTTTGTTTTTGTCTGCTGAAGAGAAGCTATTTTGTTTTTGTGTGCTGTATGTTTTTAAGGCTCAATAAATAAGCCTTATCAAGAGAACCCGCGTGTGTGGTTGCATGTACCCTGCAACATATGGTGTCAGAAGTGGGATTTTGAGAGGCCCCTGCAGTTGAAGGGCCACACACACACACAAAAATGGAAGAATTTTTAAAAGAGTTTCTGTGCGAGCAGACCAGACAGCAGGGACTGTTAATGAAGGAACAGGCCCAACTACAGGCAAAGAGAGATGAAAGACTATTGCCGCAGCAAACCCAGCTCCTAACCCAGCAGCAGGCAGCACAGGAGGAGCGGGTGGCCAAGCTGCTGACCCAATTCCAGGGTTCTGCCAGTCCAGAACTTGCGAACAAACCCCCGGTCCTCCTGAGGAAAATGGCTCCGAACGAGAATCCAGAGGCTTTTCTACTGACATTTGAAAGGGTTGCCGAAGCCCAGGGCTGGTCTGCAGACCGCTGGACAATCGCTTTGGCCCCACTTCTTATAGGAGAAGCCCAGGCCGCATATCAGGCCCTCCCAGCGGACTAGGCAATGGATTACAAACAAGTAAAAGCCGCCATACTGGATCGCTTAGGTCTGACCCCAGAGACCTACCGGCAGCAGTTCCAGAACCTGAAGTACACCTCTAAGATGAGACCCCGGGGTCCTAGCTCAGCGGTTATTGGACTTGTGTAACCGCTGGATACAACCTGAGCAACACACTAAGGAAACTGTTCTTGAACAAGTTGTGTTGGAACAATTCCTACAAGTAATAACCCCTTCCGCACGCTCTTGGGTAAAACGCCATGCTGCTGATACCCTAGCTTTGGCGGTCCGACTCGTTGAGAACTTCCTTGGGGCCGAGGACCAGGCGAGTGTCTTGGACCCGACGGATCCGGCTTTACCGGCGCTTGTGGATGCCCAAAGAGGGAGACCGGACCAACGGGGAAACTACGGCCCCTCCATACGCAACCGCCAGGTACCACGAAAGGAGCAGTCCTTCCAACAAGGAAGAAGTCAAAACGCCGGGCACCGCCGAGACCCTCATCCCCTTCCTGATGTCGGCTTGTCGCCAAATGAGAGGAACTTCCGAGGACGTCGCCCACAGGACCCACCAGATGCCTGGTCTCCGGTATCCAGTCCAGCGGAGCGCTATCCGCGGCACCCTGCTGCGAGAGAACCCTCTCCATGTTCCTCCGGCGGAGAACAAGGCCACTGGCATGTGGACTGTCCACAGATAGATTGTTCCTTCAGCAGGACCGTCGCCTCGGCCTTCACTGGAGAAAATTACAAGCCCTGGCTACTTCCAGCCCATGTTGGGGGAAAAACTGTCCAGGCCCTTGTAGATTCGGGATCTGGGAAAACTCTGGTCTTCCAGGAACTGTTACCACCTAAAGTGTGTTCTTTTGACTCTCCATGGAGTATAGAATGTATACACGGCAATGTAATACGGTATACGACGGCCAAAATCCGGCTACAAGTAAAAGGTCAGGAGGCCTACCTCGAAGTAGGAGTCGCTCCTTGGCTCCCTGCCCCCGTTGTGCTCGACCGGGACTGGCCTTTCTTTTCGGACCTAATGGCTCCAGTCTCTCACGAGGAGCCTTATTCTATGGCTCAGGAGAACCCTGGCAAACTGTTCCCCTTCTCGGCAGACCTTTTTCCTAGTAGACACCGGGTTCAAAAGACTCGGAAGCAAAGACGCTCTGACAAACAGGACTGGTTGCAGAAATCTGGGTCTCAAGGTGATCATTCTAGTAGCCAGAAGTCACAAGTGATGGCTGGGGGTGGCCAGAGGGAGGGGGATATGGGCCCTGGAGATTTACCAGACCTATACCTCCCTGATTTTCGCCAGGGGCAAAGGGAAGGCCCAGTCCTTGCTAGACAGTATGATAAAGTGGTAAAAATTGATGAGCAGATATTGAATGCACAGGGAGTGATAGTATTCCCCCATTTTGAATTATCGAATGATATCCTGTATAGGGTGAATAGGCAGACACAAACAGGGGAGGTCACCAGACAGATATTGGTTCCCAAGGCGTTTGTTAAATCTGTGTTCACTCTAGCCCATACTGTCCCTTGGGGTGGTCACCTGGGCAGGGATAAAACATTGGTCCGTATTTTGTCCCGATTCTATTGGCCAGGGATGTATAGTGATATGGCGAAGTTATGTGCGGCATGTCCGGAGTGCGAACTAACTAGTCCAAAAGGACAAAAACCAGCCCTTTTGGTTCCTCTACCCTTTGTCAGTTCCCTTTGAGAGAATTGGGGCAGACTTGGTAGGACCTCTAGAACCTTCTGCGAAAGGACACAGGTTTATTCTTGTAATAGTTGACTATGCAACAAGGTATCCTGAGGCGTTCCCCCTGAGAACAGCAACGGGCGAAGCAAGTTGCCAACAAGTTGTTGGAGCTGTTCTCACGGGTTGGACTTCCCCAGGTTATGTTGACAGACCAAGGTACAAATTTTATGGCTAAACTGATGCAGGATGTCTTAAAATTACTAGAGGTCAAGTCGGTTCGGACATCGGTCTACCATCCACAGACTGACGGATTGGTGGAAAGATTTAACCGAACTCTAAAAGGGATGCTGAGGAAATTTGTAGATTCAGAGAAGAGAGCCTGGGGTGAACTTTTCCTTTTTCTGCTGTTTGCAGTGCGGGAAGTTCCCTAGGCCTCCACGGGATTCTCTCCATTTCAACTGCTGTATGGCCGCCAACCCCAGGGTATCCTAGACCTCCTTAAGGAGTCCTGGGAGGAACAGCGGTCCCCTTCTAAGAATACCCTGCAATATGTACTAGACCTTAGGAAGCGCCTAGATGTGGTGGGCCATTTTGCTAGGGAGAATCTTAGATCAGCCCAGGACAGTCAGGAGAGACATTAGAATCAGAATGCTCGCATGAGTGTTTCACCCAGGAGACCAGGTGATGTTATTATTACCCAGTTGTGAGAGTAAACTCCTAGCCAAATGGCAGGGCCCATTTGAAGTACTCCGCCACACGGGTGATGTGGATTACGAGATCACTCAACCAGGGTCCAGGAAGGGTAAACAAATTTACCATGTGAACTTGCTGAAACCCTGGAAGGTGCAGCGGTCTCTATTCATCCATCCGGTGGAGGAGGAAACGGACTTGGGTCCTCAGCCCCCACGGGAGAACATCTTGGGTGACGATAAAATGCCAATGGGTAGACAATTGTCCTCTGAACAAAAAGGGGACTTGTTAGAAATAATTACACAATTCAATTATGTTTTTTCTGATTTGCCAGGGCAAACAAATTTAGTTTCCCATGTGATAGAGATAGCACCTGGGGTAAAAGTACGTTCTCGTCCTTACAGGTTGCCTGAAAGCCGTAAGGCCCTGGTAGAGAAGGAGGTACAAGAAATGTTACATTTGGGCGTGATTGAGGAATCATGCAGTGAGTGGTGTAGTCCAGTAATTATGGTCCCTAAACCCAATGGGAAGGTAAGATTTTGTGGGGACCTCCGAAAGGTCAATGCGGTATCCAGGTTTGACGCATATCCGATGCCAAAGGTGGACGAGTTAATTGAAGCCCTTGGTAACGCGGAATATATATCCACGCTGGACTTAACAAAAGGATACTGGCAAATACCTTTAGAGGAAAAGTCCAAGTACAAAACAGCCTTTGCCACTCCCATGGGTTTATACCAATTTGTGACAATGCCATTTGGACTGCATGGAGCCCCAGCCACATTTCAGAGGCTCATGGATAAAGTACTGAGACCCCATAGGGCTTATGCCGCGGCCTACCTAGATGACATTGTCATTTATAGTAAACACTGGCGGGCCCATCTAAATAGGCTGAAAGCGGTCCTCAAGTCGCTAACAGAGGCAGGGCTCACAGCCAACCCTAAGAAATGTGCCTTAGGTAAGGCGGAAACCAAGTACCTGGGGTATGCAGTGGGTGGTGGAAAAGTAAGGCCAAGGGCCGATAAGGTAGCTGCCCTGAAAGAAGTTCCGACCCCCCGAATAAAAACGCAGGTACGCTCCCTGTTGGGTTTAGCAGGGTACTATCGGAGGTTCATCCCCAACTACTCGGAAGTTGCAGCCCCACTAACAGACCTCACAAAAAAGTGTCCCCTACACAAGTGGTATGGTCAAGGGAGTGCCAGAGAGCCTTTGAGGAGGTAAAAAGGTGTCTATCAGAGGGTCCCATCCTTAGAAGCCCAGACTTCGATAAGCCTTTTATTGTACAAACCGATGCCTCAGAGATAGGGCTAGGGGCAGTGTTCTCACAACAGTTTGACGGGGTGATAGCCTCGGGGGGGGTACAGTGACGGGGTGATAGCCTTGGGGGGTACAGTGACGGGGTGATGCCCCCAGGGGGTACAGTGATGTGGTGATAGCCTCGGGGGGGGTACAGTGACGGGGTGATAGCCTCGGGGGGTTCAGTGACGGGGTGATAGCCTCGGGGGGTACAGTGATGGGGTGATAGCCTCGGGGGTAGAGTGACGGGGTGATATCTCTGGGGGGTACAGTGACAGGGTGATACCCCCGGGGGGTACAGTGACGGGGTGAAAGCCTTGGGGGGTTCAGTGATGGGGTGATAGCCTCGGGTGGTTCAGTGACGGGGTGATAGCCTCGGGGTGTTCAGTGACGGGGTGATAGCCTCGGGGGGTTCAGTGACGGGGTGATAGCCTCGGGGGGTTCAGTGACGGGGTGATAGCCTCGGGGGGTACAGTGACGGGGTGATAGCCTCGGGGGGGGTACAGTGACAGGGTGATAGCCTCGGGGGGTACAGTGATTGGGTGATACCCCCCCGAGGCTATTTGTGATCTTGGACAGGTCAGGACGCATCTTATGTGAAGGCAGCAGTACTCCAACAGTATTAAAGTAGCAGTACTCCAACAGTATTAAAGTAGCAGTACTCCAACAGTATTAAAGTAGCAGTACTCCAACAGTATTAAAGTAGCAATCTCTGCCTGGATAAGTTTCAAGCAGTAGTCAGAACTAGCATTTTTCAGCATTCTTTTTAAGCATGTAAAATATGAAATGTCTGGGAGGTTAAAATGGACTCACCCCCCCCCCCCCCCACCCCGGTCTGTCGCTCCCCTTCTTCCCCCAACCCCCCCGGTCTCTCGCTCCCCTTCTCTCCCCCTGACTCTCGCTCCACTTCTCCCCCTTCCGGATCTCTCGCTCCCCTTCTCCCTCGAACCCCCCCCGGTCTCTCGTTCTCCTCTCCCCCCCCCCCCCCGTCTCCCTCTCCCCTTCTTCCCCCCGCCCCTGTCTCTCGCTCCTTCTCCCCCCCCCCCCCGCCCATCTGTCGCTCCTTCTCCCCCACCCCGTCTCGCTCCCCTTCTCCCCCCCGCCCCTGTCTCTCCCTCTTTCTCCCCCCCACCCAGTCTCTCGCTCCCCGTCTCTCGCTCCTTCTCCCCCCTCCACTCCCCTTCTCCCCCCTCCACTTCCCTTCTCCCCCCTCCACTCCCCTTCTCCCCCCTCCACTCCCCTTCTCCCCCTCCACTCCCCTTCTCCCCCTCCCCCCCATGTAACAGTTACCATGGTAACACCAGAAATTAGAGGTTAGGAAATACAGATTTTTATCACTGGAAAAAACATTCATTAAAAAGCAGCAGGACCTGCTCATGGGGAAGAAAGGAACCTCCTACATTCCGGGGGGACGAGGAACCTCCTACATTCCGGGGGGACGAGGAACCTCCTACATTCCGGGGGACGAGGAACCTCCTACATTCCGGGGGACGAGGAACCTCCTACATTCCGGGGGGACGAAGAACCTCCTACATTACGGGGGGACGAGGAACCTCCTACATTCCGGGGGGACGAGGAACCTCCTACATTCCGGGGGACGAGGAACCTCCTACATTCCGGGGGGACGAGGAACCTCCTACATTCCGGGGGGATGAGGAACCTCCTACATTCCGGGGGGACGAGGAACCTCCTACATTCCGGGGGGACGAGGAACCTCCTACATTCCGGGGGACGAGGAACCTCCTACATTCCGGGGGGACGAAGAACCTCCTACATTACGGGGGGACGAGGAACCTCCTACATTCCGGGGGGACGAGGAACCTCCTACATTCCGGGGGGACGAGGAACCTCCTACATTCCGTGGGGGCGAGGAACCTCCTACATTCCGGGGGACGAGGAACCTCCTACATTCCGGGGGGACGAGGAACCTCCTACATTCCGGGGGACGAGGAACCTCCTACATTCCGGGGGGACGAGGAACCTCCTACATTCCGGGGGGACGAGGAACCTCCTACATTCCGGGGGGACGAGGAACCTCCTACATTCCGGGGGGACGAGGAACCTCCTACATTCCGGGGGACGAGGAACCTCCTACATTCCGGGGGACGAGGAACCTCCTACATTCCGGGGGACGAGGAACCTCCTACATTCCGTGGGGGCGAGGAACCTCCTACATTCCGGGGGGACGAAGAACCTCCTACATTCCGGGGTACGAGGAACCTCCTACATTCCGGGGGGACGAGGAACCTCCTACATTCCGGGGGGACGAGGAACCTCCTACATTCCGGGGGACGAGGAACCTCCTACATTCCGGGGGGACGAAGAACCTCCTACATTACGGGGGGACGAGGAACCTCCTACATTCCGGGAGGACGAGGAACCTCCTACATTCCGGGGGGACGAGGAACCTCCTACATTCCGTGGGGGCGAGGAACCTCCTACATTCCGGGGGACGAGGAACCTCCTACATTCCGGGGGGACGAGGAACCTCCTACATTCCGGGGGACGAGGAACCTCCTACATTCCGGGGGGACGAGGAACCTCCTACATTCCGGGGGGACGAGGAACCTCCTACATTCCGGGGGGACGAGGAACCTCCTACATTCCGGGGGGACGAGGAACCTCCTACATTCCGGGGGGACGAGGAACCTCCTACATTCCGGGGGACGAGGAACCTCCTACATTCCGGGAGGACGAGGAACCTCCTACATTCCGGGAGGACGAGGAACCTCCTACATTCCGGGGGGACGAGGAACCTCCTACATTCCGGGGGGACGAGGAACCTCCTACATTCCGGGGGGACGAGGAACCTCCTACATTCCGGCGGGGCGGCCCACAGACCTGGCTACAATCAGATATTTCTCCCCCTCAACATGTTCAGCTTTTAAAGCAAACATTTTTTTGTGTTTAAAAGAATGTCTTTCTTAATCTCCATCTCCTGCGGTTGCCATGGAAACCTTTACCCTGCACTGGGCTTCCGGGAAAGCTTCATTTTAACCTCCCAGGCACTTAGTATTTAAACCGCTTATATCTCCTGAACGACGCATCGAGTTTAAAAAATAAAAACAGCGTTAGGAAGGGCGAGATAAGATCTATTAACGTCCGTAAAAACATAAAGTACAATAAACAGTGATTAGTGCAGGGTGCTGCTTTAAATACTTGTCTATGCTGTTTGCTTGGCTACATCTGGCATGGGATGAACGTAAAAACAATAGAAACTCATAAAATGTACATTGCATTTTAGTAGCCTTCAGATGGTGCCTGATTGGAACTCAATGAAGGGTCTGTAGGAGGAATTGGCCGTTACAATAAACACTACATTGTGTATTGTTCTGAATCAATAAGACCCACAGAACATGTTACACATTGGAAAAGGCCAGAGTATGTATTTAGCTGTGCAGTTTAAATTCAATATTCTGCCATGTGAGAACGATGTGACATATTTACTGCTCCGTATTAGAATATTACTAAGACTGGGATTACGGGCATTTTTTGTACAAGTATAAAAATGTTTGGACATAACTCCATGCACCTAACAATAACACATTTTATGCACATGTAATCCTTCAGATCAGTCTCAAAGTTGCCACAAAGTAAATGTTGTTACCCAAATGGACGATTTTATGATCTGCTGCTGGGTATAAATTGAACTCTATCAGGTGACTAAAAACTAAATCACTTCCTTTAGTAAATATGAATAAAATCAAAAGTGTTTTGATACAACAACGCTGGCAATTCCAGCGTGAAAAGTCTGTTTTAGGGAGATTTGGGATGAAAATGTGGAACATTTCTAAGACTTGCCTGAGGAGAGAAAGTGGAAGAAAATCTAACTTTTAAAAAGGGGAAGTATGCCAGGTGTGTGTGCCCACCAGGGGTGTGCCAGGTGAGTGTGCCCACCAGTGGAGTGAGCCCTCCAGGTGAGTTTGCCAGGTTAGTGTGCCCACCAGTGAAGTGTGCCCTCCAGGTGAGTGTGCCAGGTGTGTGCCCTCCAGGTGTGTGCTGGGGGAGAGTGCCCACCAGTGGAGTGTGCCCTCCAGGTGAGTGTGCCAGGTGTGTGCCCTCCAGGTGTGTGCTGGGGGAGAGTGCCCACCAGTGGAGTGTGCCCTCCAGGTGAGTGTGCCTGGTGTGTGCCCTCCAGGTGTGTGCCAGGTGTGTGTGCCCACCAGGGGTGTGCCAGGTGAGTGTGCCCACCAGTGGAGTGAGCCCTCCAGGTGAGTTTGCCAGGTTAGTGTGCCCACCAGTGAAGTGTGCCCTCAAGGTGAGTGTGCCAGGTGTGTGCACTCCAGGTGTGTGCCCTCCAGTTGTGTGCTGGGGGAGAGTGCCCACCAGTGGAGTGTGCCAGGTGTGTGCTGGGGGAGTGTGCCCACCAGGGGTGTGCCAGGTGAGTGTGCCCACCAGTGGAGTGAGCCCTCCAGGTGAGTATGCCAGGTTAGTGTGCCCACCAGTGAAGTGTGCCCTCCAGGTGAGTGTGCCCACCAGTGGAGTGAGTTTGCCAGGTTAGTGTGCCCACCCGTGGAGTGTGCCCTCCAGGTGTGTGTGCCAGGTGTGTGCCCTCCAGGTGTGAAGGGGGAGAGAGCCCACCAGTGGAGTGTGCCAGGTGTGTGCTGGGGGAGTGTGCCCATGCAGGGAGTGTGCTGGGCGAGTGTGCCAGGTAAGGGTGCCCAGCAGAGGAGTGTGTCAGGTAAGTGTGCCCACTAGGGGAGTGAGCTAGGTGAGTGCGCAAAGGAGTGTGCCCAGGAAGTGCGCCAGGGGGCCCCTATGACAAACATGAGGGGCAAATGTGTTCACTGCTCCATCGTAGCGATCCGAACACGTGGTCACAAACCCACCGGAGTCTTTTGGTAGCTAAAAAGGTTATAGTATTAGTCCACGCGGCGCGTTGTTATTTGGGGAGGGGTATTTTTTATATTACCTGTTCCGGGGTCCCTCGGGGATTGGCCGCAGGATGCCAGAGAAAGCTGTGTCAGGCAATGACCTTGTGACCTTTCTGCTGGTCACCACACGGCCATATATGTAGCTTTTTTGTGTCAAACACAAACCTACAAATATCTCAGAAATTTGGGGATCCCCGGAGGTTAGGGGACCACGGCCCAGCTCCGGGCCCCCACACCCCATCCAGGATCCTAAAAATAAACAAAGACTGCGGCTTTAAAAACCACTGCCCTATCATCATCATTCTGTTGTATATTCATTTAAGGTCAGCACGTCTCTATTGTCTAAAGCAGGAGTGGTCAACACCAGTCCTCATGGGCCACCAACAGGTCAGGTTTTCATGATAAACCTGCTTCAGCACAGGTGATGCAGTTTGACTGAGCCACTGATTAAGCAACCTGTGTTGCAGCAGGGATTTCCTGAAAACCTGACCTGTTGGTAGCTCGAGTTGAGAGCCCCTGGTCTAAAGTAATATAGATACGGGAGAGAGATTCCGGAGACAGTATCGAGGAAACCAGGAATGGTTTATTTTTCAGCACATTCATTTGTACGATTTATTGCGAAGCGTTTTACCGTGTGCGGCCGATCATTTAAGTTCCACTTTATATTTTAAACTGTTTTGCATTTTCTCCTCTTTGCATAAAGCAAAATGTAAAACAGTGAGAGGAAGCGTAAGAAAGTCCTGGTCTGCGGCAGCGGGAAGTGATCGGTGCTTTTGGCCAGTTTTGGGTCATTATCCTTACTCGTTAATTTGTCATCGTGTTGGGCCGGACGTGATTAGCTAATGAGCGATTTATTACTCAGTGAGGTCAGAGGTCGGACTCATTCTATCAAAGTTTTCTTCTTTTTAATTCTTTCTGGCGTCTGATATTTATTTTTCTTGTAGTAATGGGGAGCGCATACAGATAAGAACAAAGGGCTAAATCCGGTGTGAATATAAACCCCCGAGGTGCAGCACATATATATTGTAGTAGTAATGGGGAGCGCATACAGATAAGAACAAAGGGCTAAATCCGGTGTGAATATAAACCCCCGAGGTGCAGCACATATATATTGTAGTAGTAATGGGGAGCGCATACAGATAAGAACAAAGGGCTAAATCCGGTGTGAATATAAACCCACGAGGTGCAGCACATATATATACCCCGGGAAAGGGGGGTGGAATATATAAAAAAAAAGGCTGATGCCCGATCTTACTCACACGGGCAAGTGTGAGCCGATCTCACCGGGGTTTCACCAGGAGTTGTTCTCTCCGAAGATCAGGGCCCGGTGTCGGCGTAGCTGCTCTGTTTTGACCACTGAAGGCCACCGTATTTCCTGAGGGAGCTCAGGGGCAGGCCCTGCGACCGGACGCGGCAGCGGGGGGGATCCCTGCACGAGCTGACGCAAAGGAGACGGACGCCGGAAGTGTTTTATTTACATGTCAGTCTGGCATACTAACTTGTTGTTTAATAAATTTACCTCTACTCAAACGATGGTGTTTTTGCCCCTACTTGGAGCTGCCCCAGAGGCAGGGAACCATTCACATCTCCCCCCTACCACCCCGGGGTACTATCCCTTGAAGTGGATCTTCGAGGAGAACAACTCCTGGTGAAACCCCGGTGAGATCGGCTCACACTTGCCCGTGTGAGTAAGATCGGGCATCAGCCTTTTTTTAAAATATATTCCACCCCCCTTTCCCGGGGTATTTATATGTGCTGCACCTCGGGGGTTAATATTCACACCGGGGTTCTCCCTTTGTTCTTATCTGGATGCGCTCACCATTACTACAACAAAAACGAATTGGTGGAGGTGACAGAAGGATCTCCCCACGGCAGAGCGGCAGTTGGAAGGGCCAGTATATTATCTCTCGGTTTTAGGCTCCTACTTTTGTTGTAATTTCTAAGTGTTGAGGGGAGCGCCGTAGTTTTCTCTACATAAGCCTGATATTTATAGTAAGAATTAAACAAGATACGTCCGCGTTCCTTTTCAGGCGAGCCAACAGCGGCCAGTAAACGCATCCAAACTTATTAACACGCAAGAAAGTTCCCGGCGTCACCAGAAATTGCTCTTCATTGTTGTGTCAGAGGAAACCCCCCAACATGTGCACAGAACACGCACCCTGTCAGTCCTTCGCGTGCCATGGAAACGCTGTCCGTGCACAGGAGCGCTGCGCACGCCATTTTGGCCTGAAAACCTTTTGTAAATCACGCTGGGAAAACACCGGGAACATTTCAAACAATCTTGTGGGTTTTTGCTACTTTTACTTTTGTATTGTATTGTATGTCTTTATTTATATAGCGCCATTAATGTACATAGCGCGTCACAGCAGTAATACACGTGGTAATACAATAAATAACAGATAATATAAATAACAGGTCATGGGAATAAGTGCATCAGGCATAAAAGTAACATTAAGGAAGAGGTGTCCCTGCCCCGAGGAGCTTACAGTCTAATTGGTAGGTAGGGAGAACGTACAGAGACAGTAGGAGGGAGTTCTGGTAAGTGCGTCTGCAGGGGGCCAAGCTTTATGTATCATGTGTTCAGAATATCCATAGTGCTATTCATATGCTTCTTTAAGCAAGTGTGTCTTAAGTTGGGTCTTAAAGGTGGATAGAGAGGGTGCTAGTCGGGTACTGAGGGGAAGGACATTCCAGAGGTGTGGGGCAGTCAGTGAAAAAGGTTTAAGGCAGGAGAGGGCTTTAGATACAAAGGGGGTAGAGAGAAGACATCCTTGAGAAGAACGCAAGAGTCGGGGTGGTGCATAACGAGAAATTAGGGCTGAGATGTAAGGAGGGGCAGAAGAGTGTAAAGCTTTAAAAGTGAGGAGAAGAATGGAGTGTGAGATGCGGGATTTGATTGGAAGCCAGGAGAGGGATTTCAGGAGGGGAGACGCCGAGATAGATCTAGGAAATAGTAGAGTGATTCTGGCAGCAGCCACTTATTGTCCCTTGTAAATTAGCCCCCAAATTTGAACAAAATAACGATAGCAATTCTGTTAGTGATTTGCACTGGGGGAAGGCCATTTGCCAAACTTTATCATTTTAAACCCAATGATTTTCTAATTGTGAGTTCACACGTTTGCCTAGACCAGGAGTGGACAAATCAGTCCTCAAGAGCTACCAACAGGTCAGGTTTTAAGGACATCCCTGTTTCAGCATATATGGCTCAATCTTACTCATTGTGCAGTGATTTTTCAGGACTATGTGTAGTACAAACCTGTGTACAATTGGTAGCATCAGTTTCTCCTTGGAGTAATTCTAGGATATCTGTCATCTATATGGCTCAATCAATGATTTAGCTGAAGACTGTGCTGAAGCAGGGATATCCTGAAAACGTGAACTGTTAATAGCTCTTGTGGACTGGATTTGGCCACTCCTGGTTTAGCCGCTATCACAGCTCTGAGCAGTGGGAATCGTTTCCTAGTAGATAAAGCTTACTGTACATAAGGGTATTTGGGAAGGCTAGTTTGCTTATCAAGTGAAACATACTGTACTATTACATACTAAACGTTCAGGTAGCAAACAAGGTAAGTTTGCATGACGCATTTTATTTGTCTGATATGCATACCACAAACAGAATAATACAGGTGCATAAATTGCTATAAATTGCATTTAAATAAAGTATCCTCAGTGTGACGTTCCCTGTTTGAAGATACTTTTTGTGTCATTCCAGAAGGGATAAAGTGGCTTTGCATAAATAAAAGTGCATATATAAATAAATTACCTAAAGACACGTTATATAACACACAAGATCTGTGATTATAACCTAGTCGTGCGTGTCATCCGGTGATACAAGGACACCCTGCAACATGCTGGAGTCAGACTGGGTGTCACAGGCCACCCTCCTAATAACAGTCTGGATAGGGGAGTACCCCACCCCTCACACACCAGGCTATTCTTTAACAAGAACCTTGTTTTAGGGTTAAATAGATAACTACTCACAGTGGTTGTGAAATGATCAGGACAGGCTGGAAAAGTAACTGGGAGAGGACAAAATGTCCATCTTTGTTTATTTAAAGCTGATTTATTGTAGTAAAAATGATAAATAAAATCAGTTATTTCCTCTCCCTCCAAACAAAATGACTGTGAAATCGCGCAGGTCCCACGGGCTACCGGGAATCTGCCGTGGAATTGTTTGTGACTTCCTATTGGTCACTTAAATTCCCGGCAGAAACACCGGCAACTTAGCTAAAACCCGCTGCAGAGAACGGCTTGTTTTAAAGTAATGCGGAATTGTGCTCCCATTTTTCTTTGCTTGGGATCCCAGTTGCAGATTTCCTACAAACATGCAACTGTTCTTACTTCCCAACGTGGCTGAAAAGGTGGCACTGCCACTGTAACAGGTCTATGCGAATAATAGGATATTATACTACGTACACTATATAACCACGAGAAAGCTGCCTGGAGCCCCTCAGCGACGGGGGCACATGACCGCAGGGACTAGGCTCCCCTCTCCTCCCTCCCCCTCACCTTTGGTGCCGGTTCACGTGCTGCTTCCCCTCTTCTCCCCCCCCCCCCCCCCACAGCTCGGCTGGATTGCATGCTGTCCCCCCTCCCCCAGTGCCAATTCTTGGGGTCAGGAAGGAATGTATTTTTCCCCTTGTGTTATATCACTGGGGTTTTCTGTTTGCCTTCCTCTGGATCACAATTCTGTCGGTGAGGATACAGGATGGAGTATCTGTCTGGGTTTGGCGTGGGTTGGACTTGATGGACGTATGTCTTTTCAACCTCATCTACTATGTAACTATGTAACTATGTCTGCCATGTTTGAGGTGGGCACTGCATGACATGTGTTGCCTACGTCACGGCTGTTGGGGGGTAGGTGTTCGTTAACATTGCCAGCGGGGGCTCTATGGTGCAGATAAACCCTAAAGCCTTGTGGTGGTGGGGGGTAGCGAGTGGGCAGGGCTCATTTGTGTGTGATTCCCTGGGTCCAGTATCGCTTAACGGCCGGGCCATCGGGCGCCTGCTTGGTGGTGAAGAGAGGGGGGAGGGGGGGGGGAGGAGAGAGGGGGGAGGGGGGGGGAGGAGAGAGGGGGGGGGAGGAGAGAGGGGGGGGTGGGAAGAGAGAGGGGGGGTGGGAAGAGAGAGGGGAGAGAGTGGGAAGAGAGAGGGTGGAAGAGAGAGGGGGGAAGAGAGAGGGTGGAAGAGAGAGGGGGGAAGAGAGAGGGAGGGGGGGAAGAGAGAGGGAGGGGGGGAAGAGAGAGGGAGGGGGGGAAGAGAGAGGGAGGGGGGGAAGAGAGAGGGAGGGGGGGAAGAGAGAGGGAGGGGGGGGAAGAGAGAGGGAGGGGGGAAGAGAGAGGGAGGGGGGAAGAGAGAGGGAGGGGGGAAGAGAGAGGGAGGGGGGGAAGAGGAGGGATGGGGGGAAGAGGGAGGGAGGGAGGGGGGAAGAGGGAGGGGAGGGAGGGGGGGGAAGAGGGAGGGAGGGAGGGGGGGAAGAGGGAGGGAGGGAGGGGGGGGAAGAGGGAGGGAGGGAGGGAGGGGAAGAGGGAGGGAGGGAGGGGGGGAAGTAGGGAGGGAGGGAGGGGGGAAGAGGGAGGGGGGGAAGAGGGAGGGGGGGAAGAGGGAGGGAGGGGGGGAAGAGGGAGGGAGGAAGGGGGGGAAGAGGGAGGGAGGGAGGGAGGGGGGGAAGAGGGAGGGAGGGAGGGAGGGGGGGAAGAGGGAGGGAGGGAGGGAGGGGGGGAAGAGGGAGGGAGGGAGGGAGGGGGGGAAGAGGAGGGAGGGAGGGAGGGGAGGGAAGAGGGAGGGAGGGAGGGAGGGGGGGAAGAGGGAGGGAGGGAGGGAGGGGGGGAGAGGGAGGGAGGGAGGGAGGGGGGAAGAGGGAGGGAGGGAGGGAGGGGGGGAAGAGGAGGGAGGGAGGGAGGGGGGGAAGAGGGAGGGAGGGGGGGGAAGAGGGAGGAGGAGGGGGGGGAAGAGGGAGGGAGGGGGGGAAGAGGGAGGGAGGGGGGGAAGAGGGAGGGAAGAGGGAGGGAGGGAGGGGGGAAGAGGGAGGGAGGGAGGGGGGAAGAGGAGGGAGGGAGGGGGGGAAGAGAGAGGAGGAGGGGGGGAAGAGAGAGGGAGGGAGGGGGGAAGAGAGGGAGGGAGGGGGGAGAGAGAGAGGGAGGAGGGGGGAAGAGGGAGGGAGGGAGGGGGAAGAGGGAGGGGAGGAGGGGGGGAAGAGGGAGGGAGGGAGGAGGAGGGAGGGGGGGAAGAGGGAGGGAGGGAGGGGGGGAAGAGGGGAGGAGGGGGGGAGAGGGTGAGGGAGGGGGGGGAAGAGGGAGGGAGGGAGGGGGGGGAAGAGGGAGGGAGGGAGGGAGGGGGGGAAGAGGGAGGGAGGGAGGGGGGGGAAGAGGGAGGGGGGAGGGGGGGGAAGAGGGAGGGAGGGGGGAAGAGGGAGGGAGGGGGGGGGGGGAGGGAGGGGGGGTGGGAGGGAGGGGGGGGGAAGAGGGAGGGAGGGGGGGGGGGAGGGGAGGGGGGGAGGGAGGGTGGGGGGGGGAAGAGGGAGGGAGGGGGGGGAAGAGGGAGGGAGGGGGGGGAAGAGGGAGGAGGGGGGAGGGAAGAGGGAGGGAGGGGGGGGAAGAGGGAGGGAGGGGTGGGAAGAGGGAGGGAGGGGGGGGGGAAGAGGGAGGGAGGGGTGGGGAAGAGGGAGGGAGGGGGGGAAGAGGGAGGGAGGGGGGGAGAGGGAGGGAGGGGGGGGGAAGAGGAGGGAGGGGGGGGAAGAGGGAGGGAGGGGGGGGAAGAGGGAGGGAGGGGGGGGAAGAGGGAGGGAGGGAGGGGGGGGGGAAGAGGGGAGGGAGGGAGGGGTGGGGGGAAGAGGGAGGGAGGGGGGGGAGAGAGGGTGGGAGGGAGGGGGGGGGAAGAGAGAGGGAGGGAAGGGGGGGGGAAGAGAGAGGGAGGGGGGGGAAGAGAGAGGGAGGGGGGGAAGAGAGGGAGGGAGGGGGGGGAGAGAGAGGGAGGGGGGGGAAGAGAGAGGGAGGGGGGGGAAGAGAGAGGGGAGGGGGGGGAAGAGAGAGGGAGGGGGGGTGAGAGAGAGGGAGAGAGGGAGGGGAGGGGGAAGAGAGAGGGAGGGGGGGAAGAGGGAGGGAGGGAGGGGGGGGAAGAGGGAGGGAGGGGGGGGAAGAGGAGGAGAGGAGGGGGGAAGAGGGAGGGAGAGGGGGGGAAGAGGGAGGGAGGGGGGGAGGAAGAGGGAGGGAGGGAGGGGGGGGGAAGAGGGAGGGAGGGAGGGGGGGGGAGAGGGAGGGAGGGAGGGGGGGGGAAGAGGAGGGAGGGAGGGAGGGGGGGGAGGGGGGGGGAAAGAGGGAGGGAGGGAGGGGGGGGGAAGAGGGAGGGAGGAGAGGGGTGGGGAAGAGGGAGGGAGGGAGGGGGGGGGAAGAGGGAGGGAGGGGGGGGGAAGAGGGAGGGAGGGAGGGGGGGGAAGAGGGAGGGAGGGAGGGGGGGGGAAGAGGGAGGGAGGGAGGGGGGGGGAAGAGGGAGGGAGGGAGGGGGGGGGGGAGGGAGGGGGGGGGAAGAGGGAGGGAGGGGGGGGGGAAGAGGGAGGGAGGGGGGGGGGGGAGAGGGAGGGAGGAGGGGGGGAGAGGGAGGGAGGAAGAGGGAGGGAGGGAGGGGGGGGAAGAGGGAGGGAGGGAGGGAGGGGGGGGAAGAGGGAGGGAGGGAGGGAGGGGGGGGAAGAGGAAGGGAGGGGGGGAGGGGGGGGAAGAGAGAGGGAGGGGGGGAAAGAGAGAGGGAGGAGGGGAAGAGAGGGGAGGGGGGGGAAGAGAGAGGGAGGGGGGAGGGGGGAGGGAGAGGGGAGGGAGAGGGGGGGAGGGAGAGGGGAGGGAGAGAGGGGGGGAGGGGGGAGAGAGGGGGGGAGGGGGAGAGAGGGGGGAGAGGGAGGGAGAGAGGGGGGGAGGGGGGAGAGAGGGGGGGGGGAGGGGGGAGGAGGGGGGAGGGGGAGGGGGGGAGGGGGGGGGGGAGGGGGGGAGGGGGGAGAGAGGGGGGGGGAGGGGAGAGAGGGGGGGGGAGGGGGGGAGGGGGGAGAGGGGGGGAGGGGGGAGAGAGGGGGGGAGGGGGGAGGAGAGGGGGGGAGGGGGAGAGAGGGGGGGAGGGGGGAGAGAGGGGGGGAGGGGGGAGGGGGGAGAGAGGGGGGGAGGGGGGAGGTGAGAGGGGGGAGGGGGGAGAGAGGGGGGAGGGGGGGGAGAGAGGGGGGGGAGGGGGGAGAGAGGGGGGGGAGGGGGAGAGAGGGGGGAGGAGAGGGGGGAGGGGGGGAGAGAGGGGGGAGGGGGGGAGGGGAGAGGGGGGAGAGGGAGGAGGAAGGGGGGAGAGAGAGGGGGGAGGGGGGGAGAGGGGGGAGAGAGGGGGGAGGGGGAGAGAGGGGGGAGGGGGGAGAGGGGGAGAGAGGGGGGAAGGGGAGAGGGGGGGAGAGAGAGGGGGAAGGGGGAGGGGGAGAGAGGGGGGAAGGGGGAGGGGGGGAGAGAGGGGGGAAGGGGGAGGGGGGGAGAGAGGGGGGAAGGGGGAGGGGGGGAGAGAGGGGGGAAGGGGGAGGGGGGGAGAGGGGGGGAAGGGGGAGGGGGGGAGAGGAGGGGGGGAGGGGGGAGAGAGGGGGGAAGGGGGAGGGGGGAGAGAGGGGGGGAAGGGGGAGAGAGGGGGAGAGGGGGGGAGAGGGGAGAGAGGGGGGAAGGGGGAGGGGGGAGAGAGGGGGGAAGGGGGAGGGGGGAGAGAGGGGGGAAGGGGGAGGGGGGGAGAGAGGGGAAGGGGGAGGGGGGGAGAGAGGGGGGAAGGGGGGAGGAGAGGGGGGAAGAGGGGAGGGGAGGAGAGGGGGGAAGGGGGAGGGGAGGAGAGGGGGGAAGGGGGAGGGGGGGAGAGAGGGGGGAAGGGAGAGGGGGGAAGGGGGAGGGGGGAAGGGGGAGGGGGGAGAGAGGGGGGAAGGGGGAGGGGGGAGAGAGGGGGGCAAGGGGGAGGGGGGAGAGAGGGGGGAAGGGGGAGGGGGGAGAGAGGGGGGAGGGGGGAGAGGGAGATGGGGGGAGAGGGGGAGAGGGGGATGGGGGGGAGAGGGGGAGGGGGGGGAGGGGGGGAGAGGGGGAGGGGGGGAGAGGGGGATGGGGGGAGAGGGGGAGGGGGGGAGGGGGGGGAGAGGGGGAGGGGGGGAGGGGGGGAGAGGGGGATGGGGGGGAGGGGGGGAGAGGGGGATGGGGGGAGGGGGGGAGAGGGGGATGGGGGGAGGGGGGGGAGAGGGGGAGGGGGGGGAGGGGGGGAGGGGGATGGGGGGAGTGGGGGATGGGGGGGGGATGGGGGGAGGAGAGGGGGATGGGGGGAGGAGAGGGGGATGGGGGAGGTGGGAGTGTAACTCCCCGCACACATTAGCAGACACAGCACACAGCGCCGCCGCTATAACCTGTAGCTGCGTCACAATCACAGAACATCACAATTCTCCCCCGCAGCCGCCGGGGCAAGAAGCGCAGCTGCCCCCCGCAGCACAGGAGGAGGGGCGGAACCTGTCCCGGACCTGTCCCCCCCCGTGACCAGGAGGAGGCGTTGCCGGTCCCACGGGTCTCACCGCTTCCACGCACAACTTCTCGGGCGGCGCTGGGATTTTATCCTGGGGGGTTTATTCCCCCCCCACACCTCCCACTTCCAAGATCTCACCCCCCCCACACACCTCCCACTTCCAAGATCTCCCCCCCCCTTCCAGTCATGGCCGGGCACGAGTGGGACTGGTTCCAGCGAGAAGAACTTATAGGACAAATCAGCGACATCAGGGTCCAAAACCTGCAAGGTAAAGCAGCCCACGCGTGGGACCCCCGGGATCCAGCTGTGTATGGGTTTGGGAATAATGCACTGGTTCTGTGTCCCAGCTGTATATGGGTTTGGGAATAATGCATTGGTTCTGTGTCCCAGCTGTATGTGGGTTTGGGAGTGATACACTGGTTCTGTGTCCCAGCTGTATATGGGGTTGGGAATGATGCACTGGTTCTGTGTCCCAGCTGTATGTGGGTTTGGGAGTGATACACTGGTTCTGTGTCCCAGCTGTATATGGGTTTGGGAATGATGCACTGGTTCTGTGTCCCAGCTGTGTATGGGTTTGGAATGATACACTGGTTCTGTGTCCCAGCTGTGTATGGGTTTGGGAGTGATACACTGGTTCTGTGTCCCAGCTGTATATGGGTTTGGGAATGATGCACTGGTTCTGTGTCCCAGCTGTATATGGGTTTGGGAATGATGCACTGGTTCTGTGTCCCAGCTGTATATGGGTTTGGGAGTGATACACTGGTTCTGTGTCCCAGCTGTATATGGGTTTGGGAATGATGCACTGGTTCTGTGTCCCAGCTGTATATGGGTTTGGGAATGATACACTGGTTCTGTGTCCCAGCTGAATATGGGTTTGGGAATGATATACTGGTTCTGTGTCCCAGCTATATGGGGTTTGGGAATGATGCACTGGTTCTGTGTCCCAGCTGTGTATGGGGTTGGGAATGGACTGAGATTAATGTCACATAACCTAACTCTGCATGTGCTGCTATTGTGTTTGTTTTTTTCATTTTCAGGGTGCACATACCTTTCAGTGACCCCCTCCCCACTCTTTGGTGGCCCTTTTTTTGGCTGGTGTATCTAACCCCTCTCCTGCCACAAATACATTGCTGGCAGAGAAAGGGTAACATAGTCAGGTTCTGCCTCTATTACTCCCTGAGCCCACTGTACCCTTTCATTGTAGCACTTAGATTGTCAGCTCTTTGGACAGGCCTCCTTCTGCCTTATGTTATTTACCTGTTGCACTTATCCCATTGCTTGTCATTTATTTACCTCTATTGTAAAGTTGTAACGTACATGGCTGAAGCGATATAAATAACATTATACATATAAAGGATGACCCTTTGACACATAAGTTGCCCCCCTTCGATTGTTTGAAGGTAACCGTCCAGAAGTGCACGTCCCCTTACACACAGAGGACTTGTACATATTAACTTCAATCGCATCAGCCCCATTAGTGAATGACAGTAAATGGGATAAGAGCTGTGCCCCACACCTTACTAATTGCTGTGTGATCTGCGCTCACCTGCGCCTTCTCGCTGCGCTTATTATATAGTAGGAGAATAGTGTCACAAATGAATGACTGGTACTCCTGTATAATGATGCCTTCATGGACCAACATGACAATTAATGGGGATGTAGTAGCTATTAAATGATCCACACCCTTAATTCAGAGAAGGATGGGCTGAACAGAAGGGTAACAAGCTCTCTGAGGGGTCCCTTGTTACCATAGTGATTCCTAATGTTACATCAACAAACATTTTTAAACGATTAAGCAAATAAATAAAACAACACCCCATAACGTTACTGCATTTTCCTTATTTTTAGTGCAGGAGGTATTTTCCCTGTAAGTTCCCATATGGGTTACTATACCTGAACGGGGGGGCTGGGGGGGGGTTAATATACCTGAACTGGGGGGGTTGGGGGGTTAATATACCTGGGCGGGGGGGTTAATATACCTGAACGGGGGGGCGGGGGGGGGGTTTAATATACCTGAACGGGGGGAGGGGTTGGGGGGTTAATATACCTGAACGGGGGGGTTGGGGGGTTAATATACCTGGGCGGGGGGGGGGGTTAATATACCTGAACGGGGGGGGGCGGGGGTGGGGTTAATATACCTGAACAGGGGGAGGGGTTGGGGGGTTAATATACCTGAACGGGGGTTTTTCTCGCTGTAAGTGGCCTGAATCAGCGCCTTGAAGGAATGTTTTAAAGGGAACATGATTTAACCCCTGTGCTGCCATGTGTTGTCGGTCCTTCTAGCAGCGAAAGGGTTAATGTACAGGATATGTTTTCTAAAACATCTTTTTACTCTTCCTAAAGTTCCTTCTCTCCTGGCAAAGTGTCACTTTCAGGACCCGGTCCCAGGCTGTTTTTTTCGGAGCTGTAGCTTATTTCGGCTCCGGGGACCCTGTCCCTGAGAAACTTACCTGACTGGCTGTATAAATGCCTGCGTCACGTGGGACAATCAGAATGGCGGCTTCCTTATTG
Source organism: Ascaphus truei (assembly GCF_040206685.1). NCBI lineage: Eukaryota > Metazoa > Chordata > Amphibia > Anura > Ascaphidae > Ascaphus > Ascaphus truei. The sequence continues at coordinate 41,226,758 of NC_134491.1, forward strand.
GCCCGCGGAACACCGAAGATGTAACCCACCATTTTGTTTCCCCTGGAGGGGATGTTACCGGCGGCACCTTCCCCGGTAGTTATCTCGGGACCATGGGCTCACGGAGCTGAAAAGAACGGAGACCCCTGTGATAAAAAATAATATCTGAGCAAGCAGAACTGCTCCTATACACCACCTGGCGCCGTATAGACGTAGCTACTATGTCATGGGGTCTGGCACGCCATAATCTACGTGCTTGTGTTGTAGTGGAGATCGCATTCTGCGTCATCAGTGACAGAGGGGGTCATGTGACACTAGTGCCGTGAGGGGCAGTCGCACTGAAAGGGTTTACCTATCTGACATTTGCCATTTTTGGCCTTTCGCCCACAGCAATAAGTAACACCAGGGTAATTGTAAGCGCCGCGGTGACGTGGGGCGCAGCGGTCACGTTAAGGGGGTGTTCCCCCGACGTTACGTTTTGTGTCTCCTTATGCCCACGGATATGGGGTCTCTTGTGGCTCTATAAATCCTGCTTGATAAGTTTGGAGGGTTTGGTTACTCACAATCCGTGTCCTTTGGGGAATTAAATCAGTATTTTAGGTTTGGAGTCTTGCAGACTTTTAAAGTGTTTCCTAATTCCAGAGCCCCCGATATATCGTTGGAATATGTAATAACGGCAGGTGCTGACCGTCGGTGTACACGGCACTTGCTGGTTAGGTCTCTCTTGGGAGTATGCCTGTGGGATAGGGACCAGTTGGTTCAAGAAGACGGACCCGGCATGGATGTGGTTGTTGCCCTTCTCTTGGGCCACATCGCAGGCCCCGCGGGGCAGAGAGAGGCTTCGGGTTCAGTCTGTGACCTGTGACCTGTGACAGGTTACACGGGGCCTAGGGAGCTAAACCCAACCTGAGCTGGAAGAATGAATGGGGGAGCGGGGAAGGGGAGAGACGTCAGCAGGACTGGTTTCTGGAGAACACAGCGGGGTCAGTCCCTGGGAGGAGGCGTCTCTCCGGAGGACCGGATATTGAGCCGGCGCTGATCACACTTTATGGTTTTGGCGCAGTGTTATAAAGTTCTCGCTGTTCTGCAGGAATAGTAACCCTGGAGCTTTGTTTGTGTCAATACCCACCATTAAGGTTTGGCCTAAACGTGTGGAGAAAGAGATGGGGCAGGCTGCAGTGATAACTTTTTTTTAACCTTTTTGCTGCCAGAGGGGAACAAAAGGGTAAATGGACGTGAGAATTCTTCATAATTGAAATTTGAGGGTGCAGAGCTGTAGAAACCTCACCGGTCTCTTCTTGGATTTAAATACCCTTAGTTCAAGGGTGCATGTATCTTTATTGCTTTGGGTACATTGGGCTTACAGGTATTGGGTTATCTGGTAGTATTGGGGTACCTGCAATGTCCCAGTACTAATACAATGCTGGGTAGGGATTAGTGGGATTTCCGGTGAAGGCGCTAAGACGCCGTGGCCAATATATCGGGGGGATCCCAGCTATATGACGACCCTTAACATGAGTGCACTTTGTAGATACATACTATAAAATCTACTATAAATCCACATTTCAAATGCATTAGAGGCCCCATATAATTCTGCTTTGAACCACCTCTGCTAATATATATATATATATATATATATATATATATATATATTTAGTATCTTGGTATATGTGGGATAATTATGTTTTTCTGTATACGGCAGCTGGATAAACCTATCCAATGTCCATATATCTGTTGTAATTCCTATGAGTTATCCATGTGCTTATCTTTATCAGACCTTGGAATACTAAAGCAGCATTACATGCTCAGACACATCATTAATTTTAATATAGCACTAACCGACACAGCACCGCATAATCTGCAGGCACAAAGAGATTATATTCAAATATTTGGTGGCTGAGGGACAGGGAAATAAAAAATAACTTGAATAAGGTCCAAGTATGTGAGTCTGGATCTCCATGGCCACGAGTGTCTTTAGGGGAATTGTTACAGGGGGCATTTCCTCTTGCCCGATGTTTTGTTAAATGCAGAAGTTCCTTACATTAACGCCAAGGTAATTATCTAAGCTGCCGAGTTCAGGGTGGCTGCTACGGACGCGAGCGTCCATGCGCGCCTCCCCCCCGTGCTCCTGCAGCCCAGCGATCTGTGTTCAGGCTGCAGGAGTCGGGCCGCGGCGTTTGGGGGCGGGGCGAACGTGTCATAGAGCTGGTTCGCTGAACTAGCTCACGTGACGCGACTGCAGCCCCAAATATCATTTCTGGCTGTAGCGGCAAAATGTAGCAGCGTCAACGCTGTACTTTGCCGCCGGTGGAGTTTTCAGTTTGAACACTCCCACCGAACGTGCGACGCACGTCGCGTAGCACCCACCCTGAACACGGCCTGAGAAGTATTAGGCTACGGCACCGCTGCACACGCGCATGCGAGACTGGCGGCGCATGCAGCCGAATTCCCCGGTCTGCAGTGAGCTGCAGGGGGAGAGACGGGGGGCGGGGCTTATGACAGGGGCGTGGCCATGACACCACACAGCAGGTTCACCCTCATTGGCTGAACCGCCGGGGGCGTGGCCTAGCGCTCCATCGCTAGGTCTAATCACAATTTTAATGTGTCTGAAAAACGCACCGCGCAGCAGGCCCGGCCCCATTGAGAGGCGGGCTCTTGTCCCCACAGCGCCCGCCGTAGCGAGCGCTGCTGCAGCCAGCGGTGACCAAGCCTTAGAAGTTTTATCTAATACAGGGGAGCACAAACTTGTGTTGCTGCGACCCCCTCCCCCACCCTCCCCCCCCCCCCCCTTAACTTGATGTGGCGTCAAACGCCGCCGCATTGTTATGGAGACGAATTCTGAAGCCGGCAGAATCAAGGTAAGTTGAAAGTTGCAGAGGCCTCAGGCCATCCCCCGGGATTTAATTTAAATGCCTTGGGGAAGAGTGCCGGGCCTCTGCAAACGCCTGTGCCCCACCAGAAAAATCTCCTGCCCCCCCACCCCACTTGGGGGCGCGCCCCTCAGTTTGTGCACCGCTGATCTAATACTACACACTGCTTTCTTTTAAACAATACATATAGGATTTTGAATGAAATGTGGTTTAAGTTAAAGCTGCAGTTTAAAAAAAAAAAATATTTATATATTTTTTCCCCATTCAATATGTGCAGCAATACAATCTGCGCACTGACAAGGGATTCGCTAAGCTGCAGATCGATCTGTTCTCCTGTAATCGATCGCTTGCTCAGGGTTATTTCATTCAGTTCTTGCACAGCATTCTGGGCAATGTAGTTCCTGGAATATGATTAACTGGGCTGTTACTTGATACAATTGGTGCACGGCTAGAGAGAGGGCGGGGCTCAAGAGTCAGAGCCTATCAGAAGGGGAAGGGGCTGTCACTTTGGAAATGCTTCCTACACTAGAAACATTAAAAATGTCTTTAAAACATTCATTTTTTTTAAATTTGTTAAATGCTTCAAGTATTTTCCAGAGTACAGAACTGATTTATTAAAAAAAAAAAAAAACCCCGTTATATGCTTGCCCTGCTGCTTTAAGGAAACATTGGCTTCTGGTTTTTGTTAAATGTACGTGAGTGTGTGTGTGTGTGTGTGTGTGTGTCTGTGTCTATTTATATAGTGCAATTAATGTACATAGCGCTTCACAGTAGTAATACACGGGACAATCTTATAAATAACAAATAATACAAAAAAAGATCATGGGAATAAATGCTTCAGACATAAAAGTTACATTTCGGAAGAGGAGTCCCTGCCCCGAGGAGCTTACAATCTAATTGGTAGGGAGAACGTATAGAGACAGTAGGAGGGAGTTCTGGTAAGTGCTTCTGCAGGGGGCAAAGCTTTATGTATCAGGTGTATAGTATTAGCCACAGTGCTATTCGTATGCTTCTTTAAGCAAGTGTGTCTTAAGGTGGGGTCTTAAAGGTGGATAGAGAGGGTGCAGGTCGGGTACTGAGGGGAAGGGCATTCCAGAGGTGTGGGGCAGTCAGTGAGAAAATCAGTTTCTGAAATCTATGTACGTACTATTCAGGCCGGGGGGGGGGGAGCACGTGGCGCGTGCGAGTACTGGGGGGGGGGGGGGGGGGGGGGGGGGGGCGGCGCGTGCGAGTCCTCGGGGGGCGCGCGGGTGTTACTTGTTAATTTCCAAGACAAAATACTACAAGTTCAAAATGTTATTGCCACTTGTCACCTATGTATTACTATAGCCACCAATGTATGGGAGAGAAGAGGGGGTCAGTACGCACCCTATGTATTTTCGGGGATCTTGTGGGTACGAGGCCAGATTATGATATAAAATGTGTCACTAAACCCTAACACTTAATAATGGTGTCTGTTTTTTAATTTATGTAGCGTCATCCCTGTACACCGCGCGTCACCTGCAGTAATACACATATCAATACAACACGTAAAGGGAATAAGCGCTTGAGACATATAAGTAACATTAGGATAAAGAAGCCCCAAGAAGTTTATAGATAATTGTGACCTGACTGTAACTCCTTCACTGCCACATAAAAACCTGCCTCCTTCACGCATCCGCTGGCAGGGAAGGTGGGGAATATTTTGCTTCAGTATTAATGTTTATCTGACTGATAATGCCAAACCCCCCCCCCCTCTCTGATTATCTGACTGATAATGGCAACCCCCCCTCCTCTCTGATTATCTGACTGATAATGCCAACCCCCCCCCCCTCTGATTATCTGACTGATAATGGCAAAAAACCCTCTCTGAATATCTGACTGATAATGCCAACCCCCCCCCCCCCTCTCTGATTATCTGACTGATAATGGCAACCCCCCTACCCTCTCTGATTATCTGACTGATAATGCCAACCCCCCCCTCTGATTATCTGACTGATAATGGCAAAAACCCCCTCCTCTCTGATTATCTGACTGATAATGCCAACCCCCCCCCCTCTCTGATTATCTGACTGATAATGGCAAAAACCCCTCTCTGATTATCTGACTGATAATGGCAACCCCCCTACCCTCTCTGATTATCTGACTGATAATGCCAACCCCCCCCCTCTGATTATCTGACTGATAATGGCAAAACCCCCTCCTCTCTGATTATCTGACTGATAATGCCAACCCCCCCCCCCCCTCTCTGATTATCTGACTGATAATGGCAAAAACCCCTCTCTGAATATCTGACTGATAATGCCAACCCCCCCCTCTCTGATTATCTGACTGATAATGCCAACCCCCCCCCCCCTCTGATTATCTGACTGATAATGCCAACCCCCTCCCTCTCTCTGATTATGCTTTAAAATAATGAGTTCTGAAGGATTTGGTTTCTTTGCCAAAGTGCTGAGCAAAGTGTTCACTGAGTTACATATTAAATGAATAAAACACCGGCTTTTCTGCGCCTTGTGAGCGCTTTTCTGATGAGTGGAATCTGATCCGTGACTTGAAGGCGAGTGAAAGTATCGCATCTTTAGGGAATGAATGTATTTTTAGTAGGAGAGCGGATCAGTTCCTATCGCACAGTGTGTTCATCTCTCGTCCGTGTACAGTAATCCAGAGAAAGAGACATTCACATGTGTCAGTTCTGACAGCCCAACAGGCCCTCCGAGAATATGGGAGGTAATTGGCATACATTTAGGGACATGGTTCTGAATAGAATTTCAGTGCCAGGCGTATAATGCAGAATAGAATCAGCCAGTGGGCAGGACGTGGGCAGGACGTGGGCAGGACGTGGGCAGGACGTGGGCAGGACGTGGGCAGGACGTGGGCATCTTTCTTAGGCCGCGTAAAGAAGTGAATTGTGTTTTTAGGTCAAGAGCAAAGATGGCTTCGTGTGATCAGGACAGGTTCAGGCTGCGGCTTCGTGTGATCAGGACAGGTTCAGACTGCGGCTTCGTGTGATCGGGACGGGTTCAGACCGCGGCTTCGTGTGATCGGGACGGGTTCAGACCGCGGCTTCATGTGATCAGGACAGGTTCAGACTGCGGCTTCGTGTGATCGGGACAGGTTCAGTCCGCGGCTTCGTGTGATCAGGACAGGTTCAGACTGCGGCTTCGTGTGATCAGGACGGGTTCAGACCGCGGCTTCGTGTGATCGGGACAGGTTCAGACCGCGGCTTCGTGTGATCGGGACAGGTTCAGACTGCGGCTTCGTGTGATCAGGACAGGTTCAGACTGCGGCTTCGTGTGATCAGGACAGGTTCAGACTGCGGCTTCGTGTGATCAGGACGGGTTCAGACCGCGGCTTCGTGTGATCGGGACGGGTTCAGACTGCGGCTTCGTGTGATCGGGACAGGTTCAGACCGCGGCTTCGTGTGATCAGGACAGGTTCAGACTGCGGCTTCGTGTGATCAGGACGGGTTCAGACTGCGGCTTCGTGTGATCAGGACAGGTTCAGACTGCGGCTTCGTGTGATCGGGACAGGTTCAGACCGCGGCTTCGTGTGATCGGGACAGGTTCAGACTGCGGCTTCGTGTGATCGGGACAGGTTCAGACTGCGGCTTCGTGTGATCGGGACAGGTTCAGACCGCGGCTTCGTGTGATCGGGACAGGTTCAGACTGCGGCTTCGTGTGATCGGGACAGGTTCAGACCGCGGCTTCGTGTGATCAGGACAGGTTCAGACTGCGGCTTCGTGTGATCAGGACGGGTTCAGACTGCGGCTTCGTGTGATCGGGACAGGTTCAGACCGCGGCTTCGTGTGATCGGGACAGGTTCAGACTGCGGCTTCGTGTGATCGGGACAGGTTCAGACCGCGGCTTCGTGTGATCGGGACAGGTTCAGGCCGCGGCTTCGTGTGATCAGGACAGGTTCAGACTGCGGCTTCGTGTGATCGGGACTGGTTCAGACTGCGGCTTCGTGTGATCAGGACAGGTTCAGACTGCGGCTTCGTGTGATCAGGACAGGTTCAGACTGCGGCTTCGTGTGATCGGGACAGGTTCAGACTGCGGCTTCGTGTGATCGGGACGGGTTCAGACCGCGGCTTCGTGTGATCAGGACAGGTTCAGACTGCGGCTTCGTGTGATCGGGACAGGTTCAGACCGCGGCTTCGTGTGATCAGGACAGGTTCAGACTGCGGCTTCGTGTGATCAGGACGGGTTCAGACTGCGGCTTCGTGTGATCGGGACAGGTTCAGACTGCGGCTTCGTGTGATCGGGACAGGTTCAGGCCGCGGCTTCGTGTGATCAGGACAGGTTCAGACTGCGGCTTCGTGTGATCGGGACTGGTTCAGACTGCGGCTTCGTGTGATCAGGACAGGTTCAGACTGCGGCTTCGTGTGATCGGGACAGGTTCAGGCCGCGGCTTCGTGTGATCAGGACAGGTTCAGACTGCGGCTTCGTGTGATCGGGACAGGTTCAGACCGCGGCTTCGTGTGATCAGGACAGGTTCAGACTGCGGCTTCGTGTGATCAGGACGGGTTCAGACTGCGGCTTCGTGTGATCAGGACGGGTTCAGACCGCGGCTTCGTGTGATCAGGACAGGTTCAGACTGCGGCTTCGTGTGATCGGGACAGGTTCAGACTGCGGCTTCGTGTGATCGGGACAGGTTCAGACTGCGGCTTCGTGTGATCGGGACAGGTTCAGACCGCGGCTTCGTGTGATCGGGACAGGTTCAGACCGCGGCTTCGTGTGATCGGGACTGGTTCAGACTGCGGCTTCGTGTGATCGGGACAGGTTCAGACTGCGGCTTCGTGTGATCGGGACAGGTTCAGGCCGCGGCTTCGTGTGATCAGGACAGGTTCAGACTGCGGCTTCGTGTGATCGGGACTGGTTCAGACTGCGGCTTCGTGTGATCGGGACTGGTTCAGACTGCGGCTTCGTGTGATCGGGACTGGTTCAGACTGCGGCTTCGTGTGATCGGGACTGGTTCAGACTGCGGCTTCGTGTGATCAGGACGGGTTCAGACTGCGGCTTCGTGTGATCAGGACAGGTTCAGACTGCGGCTTCGTGTGATCGGGACAGGTTCAGACCGCGGCTTCGTGTGATCAGGACTGGTTCAGGCTGCGGCTTCGTGTGATCGGGACAGGTTCAGACCGCGGCTTCGTGTGATCGGGACAGGTTCAGACCGCGGCTTCGTGTGATCAGGACAGGTTCAGACTGCGGCTTCGTGTGATCAGGACAGGTTCAGACCGCGGCTTCGTGTGATCAGGACAGGTTCAGACTGCGGCTTCGTGTGATCGGGACAGGTTCAGACTGCGGCTTCGTGTGATCGGGACAGGTTCAGACCGCGGCTTCGTGTGATCGGGACTGGTTCAGACTGCGGCTTCGTGTGATCGGGACAGGTTCAGACCGCGGCTTCGTGTGATCGGGACAGGTTCAGACTGCGGCTTCGTGTGATCGGGACAGGTTCAGACCGCGGCTTCGTGTGATCAGGACAGGTTCAGACTGCGGCTTCGTGTGATCGGGACAGGTTCAGACTGCGGCTTCGTGTGATCGGGACAGGTTCAGACCGCGGCTTCGTGTGATCGGGACAGGTTCAGACTGCGGCTTCGTGTGATCGGGACTGGTTCAGACTGCGGCTTCGTGTGATCGGGACAGGTTCAGACTGCGGCTTCGTGTGATCGGGACAGGTTCAGACTGCGGCTTCGTGTGATCGGGACAGGTTCAGACTGCGGCTTCGTGTGATCGGGACTGGTTCAGACCGCGGCTTCGTGTGATCGGGACTGGTTCAGACTGCGGCTTCGTGTGATCGGGACTGGTTCAGACTGCGGCTTCGTGTGATCGGGACAGGTTCAGACTGCGGCTTCGTGTGATCGGGACAGGTTCAGACCGCGGCTTCGTGTGATCGGGACAGGTTCAGACCGCGGCTTCGTGTGATCAGGACAGGTTCAGACTGCGGCTTCGTGTGATCAGGACAGGTTCAGACTGCGGCTTCGTGTGATCGGGACAGGTTCAGACCGCGGCTTCGTGTGATCGGGACTGGTTCAGACTGCGGCTTCGTGTGATCGGGACAGGTTCAGACCGCGGCTTCGTGTGATCAGGACAGGTTCAGACTGCGGCTTCGTGTGATCGGGACAGGTTCAGACCGCGGCTTCGTGTGATCAGGACAGGTTCAGACTGCGGCTTCGTGTGATCGGGACAGGTTCAGACCGCGGCTTCGTGTGATCAGGACAGGTTCAGACTGCGGCTTCGTGTGATCGGGACTGGTTCAGACTGCGGCTTCGTGTGATCGGGACAGGTTCAGACTGCGGCTTCGTGTGATCGGGACTGGTTCAGACTGCGGCTTCGTGTGATCAGGACAGGTTCAGACTGCAGCTTCGTGTGATCGGGACAGGTTCAGACTGCGGCTTCGTGTGATCAGGACAGGTTCAGACCGCGGCTTCGTGTGATCAGGACAGGTTCAGACCGCGGCTTCGTGTGATCAGGACAGGTTCAGGCCGCGGCTTCGTGTGATCAGGACTGGTTCAGGCTGCGGCTTCGTGTGATCGGGACGGGTTCAGACCGCGGCTTCGTGTGATCGGGACGGGTTCAGACTGCGGCTTCGTGTGATCGGGACAGGTTCAGACTGCGGCTTCGTGTGATCGGGACTGGTTCAGACTGCGGCTTCGTGTGATCAGGACAGGTTCAGACTGCGGCTTCGTGTGATCGGGACAGGTTCAGACTGCGGCTTCGTGTGATCAGGACAGGTTCAGACCGCGGCTTCGTGTGATCAGGACAGGTTCAGACCGCGGCTTCGTGTGATCAGGACAGGTTCAGGCCGCGGCTTCGTGTGATCAGGACTGGTTCAGGCTGCGGCTTCGTGTGATCGGGACGGGTTCAGACCGCGGCTTCGTGTGATCGGGACGGGTTCAGACTGCGGCTTCGTGTGATCGGGACAGGTTCAGACCGCGGCTTCGTGTGATCGGGACTGGTTCAGACTGCGGCTTCGTGTGATCGGGACAGGTTCAGACTGCGGCTTCGTGTGATCAGGACGGGTTCAGACCGCGGCTTCGTGTGATCGGGACGGGTTCAGACTGCGGCTTCGTGTGATCAGGACAGGTTCAGACTGCGGCTTCGTGTGATCGGGACAGGTTCAGACTGCGGCTTCGTGTGATCAGGACAGGTTTAGACTGCGGCTTCGTGTGATCGGGACAGGTTCAGACTGCGGCTTCGTGTGATCGGGACTGGTTCAGACTGCGGCTTCGTGTGATCGGGACTGGTTCAGACTGCGGCTTCGTGTGATCGGGACTGGTTCAGGCCGCGGCTTCGTGTGATCAGGACAGGTTCAGACCGCGGCTTCGTGTGATCAGGACAGGTTCAGGCCGCGGCTTCGTGTGATCAGGACTGGTTCAGGCTGCGGCTTCGTGTGATCGGGACGGGTTCAGACTGCGGCTTCGTGTGATCGGGACAGGTTCAGACTGCGGCTTCGTGTGATCGGGACAGGTTCAGACCGCGGCTTCGTGTGATCGGGACAGGTTCAGACTGCGGCTTCGTGTGATCGGGACAGGTTCAGACTGCGGCTTCGTGTGATCAGGACAGGTTTAGACTGCGGCTTCGTGTGATCAGGACAGGTTTAGACTGCGGCTTCGTGTGATCGGGACAGGTTCAGACTGCGGCTTCGTGTGATCGGGACGGGTTTAGACGGCGGCTTCGTGTGATCAGGACAGGTTCAGGCCGCGGCTTCGTGTGATCGGGACTGGTTCAGACTGCGGCTTCGTGTGATCGGGACTGGTTCAGACTGCGGCTTCGTGTGATCAGGACAGGTTTAGACTGCGGCTTCGTGTGATCGGGACAGGTTCAGACTGCGGCTTCGTGTGATCGGGACAGGTTCAGACCGCGGCTTCGTGTGATCAGGACAGGTTCAGGCCGCGGCTTCGTGTGATCGGGACTGGTTCAGACTGCGGCTTCGTGTGATCGGGACTGGTTCAGACTGCGGCTTCGTGTGATCGGGACGGGTTCAGGCCGCGGCTTCGTGTGATCGGGACAGGTTCAGGCCGCGGATTCGTGTGATCAGGACAGGTTCAGACCGCGGCTTCGTGTGATCGGGACAGGTTCAGACTGCGGCTTCGTGTGATCAGGACAGGTTCAGGCTGCGGATTCGTGTGATCAGGACAGGTTCAGACCGCGGCTTCGTGTGATCGGGACAGGTTCAGACCGCGGCTTCGTGTGATCGGGACTGGTTCAGGCCGCGGCTTCGTGTGATCGGGACAGGTTCAGACCGCGGCTTCGTGTGATCGGGACTGGTTCAGACTGCGGCTTCGTGTGATCGGGACGGGTTCAGGCCGCGGCTTCGTGTGATCGGGACAGGTTCAGGCCGCGGCTTCGTGTGATCAGGACAGGTTCAGGCTGCGGCTTCGTGTGATCAGGACAGGTTCAGACCGCGGCTTCGTGTGATCGGGACAGGTTCAGGCCGCGGCTTCGTGTGATCAGGACGGGTTCAGGCCGTGGCTTCGTGTGATCAGGACAGGTTCAGGCCGCGGCTTCGTGTGATCAGGACAGGTTCAGGCCGCGGCTTCGTGTGATCGGGACAGGTTCAGGCCGCGGCTTCGTGTGATCAGGACGGGTTCAGGCCGTGGCTTCGTGTGATCAGGACAGGTTCAGGCCGCGGCTTCGTGTGATCAGGACAGGTTCAGGCGGCTCTGCGGAGGAAACAAATTACTTTTGTACCTTTTAAAAAAGGGTCAGAGAGCATCAATTCAAACAGGTGTCTCTTTTAATCGGAGTATGAAAGTATTAGTCGCCTAATACCCCCGCAGCACTCATACTCTGAACCTGTCCCGATCATACTCTGGCGCTGCCAGGCCCCGGCACTGGAAAGATTAAGAATAAAATCCTATTCCTTTCAATGGGAGTTTCTTTAATAGTTACTCGCCCCTCTTGTTTTTGCGTTCCCACCCCCCAGCGCAGCGTTGCGTTCCCACCCCCCAGCGCAGCGTTGCGTTCCCACCCCCCAGCGCAGCGTTGCGTTCCCACCCCCCAGCGCAGCGTTGCGTTCTCTCGCTGTTTACTCACATAACAGGCAGGGTTGTCACCTATTGCTGTTTGTTGAATTCAGTGCGAGGCACAGGCCGATGCAAAGGATTGTGGGTATGGTATGTAAACAAGCAATGTTTACTTTTTAACCTCGTCCGCCCATTTCTATGACTTCCGTAGTATTCTGTCTGCCGTGTGTCCGCCTGTATAACATCAAGCACTCGGAGTGATGTATTGTATTGTATTGTATGTCTTTATTTATATAGCGCCATTAATGTACATAGCGCGTCACAGCAGTAATACATGGGGTAATCAAATAAATAACAGATAATATAAATAACAGGTCATGGGAATAAGTGCATCAGACATAAAAAATTATTGTAGCACAGAAGTGAGAATTAGGGGCACTCACTGGGTTTATGTATCTGCCTCAGGAGCGCAGCAATCATCCCCCACTGGGGAGACCTCTAATACAGGGTACATCCCCCACTGGGGAGACCTCTAATACAGGGTACAGCCCCCACTGGGGAGACCTGTAATACAGGACACCCCCTCCTGCTGGGGAGACCTCTAATACAGGGTACAGCCCCCACTGGGGAGACCTCTAATACAGGACACCCCCCCCCCTCCTGCTGGGGAGACCTCTAATACAGGGTACAGCCCCCACTGGGGAGACCTCTAATACAGGGTACAGGCCAGCCCCCACTGGGGAGACCTCTAATACAGGGTACATCCCCCACTGGGGAGACCTCTAATACAGGACACATCCCCCCCACGTTGGAGAGACCTCTAATACAGGACACATCCCCCCCACGTTGGGGAGACCTCTAATACAGGACACATCCCCCCCACGTTGGAGAGACCTCTAATACAGGACACATCCCCCCCACGTTGGAGAGACCTCTAATACAGGACACATCCCCCCCACGTTGGGGAGACCTCTAATACAGGACACATCCCCCCCACGTTGGAGAGACCTCTAATACAGGACACATCCCCCCCACGTTGGAGAGACCTCTAATACAGGACACATCCCCCCCACGTTGGAGAGACCTCTAATACAGGACACATCCCCCCCACGTTGGAGAGACCTCTAATACAGGACACATCTGGAAATGATTTCATGCTGGATTAAATATATCTTCTTTTGCAAAGACCGAGTGCCTGGACTAGCTTTCTTACTTATGAGACCTCTAATACAGGACACCCCCCCTACCCCCCCCCCCCTACTGGGGAGACCTCTAATACAGGACACCCCCCCCCTCCTGCTTTTGTGCCTGCAGTGCTACAATATACAGGAGACATCCTCCTAAAACAAGTAGCAGCTGGAGGTCTAAATACAAAAAAAAAAGGATTTTAATCCACGCAGATCAACGTTTCGGTCAAACACACGGACCGTTGTCAGGATAAGGGGGTGTGCGCACAGTGCTCCTTATATCTGTGTCTAAAGGGAACTGCGTTATGTGATACAGGTGGGCGGGGCGTGACTAATCACCGCCCATAAAAGTGACATCATCAAGTACCGTGGGCGTAGCTAAGATCGCACCAATAAACACAGAGATAAAGGTAACCCTATACACCTTAACCCTGTAAAAGACACCGGGTTGCAGCTTGCAATCAGTCACGAACACACCATCCGCATAAGAATAGTGGGCAAAACTGGTGCAGCGGGACCGAAAAACAGAGCGCTTCGGAAACGGACGGCACCAGTTCTGCCCACTATTGTTATGCGGACGGTCTGTTCGTGACTGATTGCAGATCCTAGCTGCACCCACGAAACTTGATGATGTCACTTATGGGACCGAAACGTTGATCTGCGTGGATTAAAATCCTTTTTTTTTGTATGACGATCTCCGGCTGCTTCTTGTTTTAGGAGGATGTCTCCTGTATATTGTAGTACTGCGGGCGCAAAAATATTGGAGAAACTCCACAACAATGCGTCTAGACAGAAAGTATATGAAATGTTGCTTTTCAATAGTAATAATGACTGTACAGGCATACCCCGCATTAACGTACGCATATATACAGGCATACCCCGCATTAACATACGCAATGGGACCGGAGCATGTATGTAAAGCAAAAATGTACTTAAAGTGAAGCACTACCTTTTCCCCACTTATTGATGCATGCACAGTACGGCAATCGTCATATACGTGCATAACTGATGTAAATAATGCATGTGTAACAGGCTCTATAGTCTCCCCGCTTGCGCACAGCTTCGGTACAGGTAGGCAGCTGGTATTGCATGAAGGAAGATATACGGCTGCATAAAGAAAAGCCAAGTTACTCACTGCGTTGACGGTCCACGTGGATTTGTCGGCGCGCTCCAACCGATGTAAGCGACAGGAAAAGTGGTTTGTTTGGCGGTGCACTGCTGCGAAACAGAACTGGACTGCCGATGTATTAAATACACAATATGTTAATGGCACCCATGCAAACAGACAAAGGGAGCCACTTTAAGCACTTACTTATAGAGCGAAACGCGTTAGAGCGGCTCTCTTTTCTGTTCGCATGGGTGCCATTAACATATTGTGTATTTAATACACTGGCAGTCCAGTTCTGTTTCGCCGCAGGGCACCGCCAAACAAACCACTTTTCCTGTAGCACTGCAGGACACAACGTACTCTCATCCTTGGGTTAGTTATCACGGGAGACCAGGGATCAATATCGCCAGACAGAAACACAAGAGTTTATAAAATGAATTTATTGGAAAACGGTAATCCACAGCAATACATATACAGAGACAACATACCCAACTGGGGAATACTGGGGTAACCTATAGTCCTAGGTGTAGGGACCTCCCTAGAGGGATTTCCCCTGATCTTCCCCCTGCAATGTCCTCTGAACTGGACTGCAGGCCTGGCACCTGCACAGCAGGGGGCGCTGCAGCTCCCCTTAGTTACAGCAAACTTCTGCAACTCTTCTGGCTCTGAGCCGGACTGCTAGGGGTCTCCCTCCCCACCGGTTGGTACCCTTAATGCAGGGGTGCATAAACTGGGGGGCGTGAGATTTTTCTAGGGGGGTGCGGGCGGTTGCTGAGCCCCCACTCTTCCGCAAGGCATTCAAATTAAATGCCGGTTGATCGGGTGAGGCCTCTGGAACATAACTTACCTTGCTTCAGCCGGCGTCTGGAGGCATCTCCTTGGCAACGGCGCGGGGTCATGTGGTGTGATGTCATACGCGCATTGCCATAGCAACACGGCGTCAAATGACGCTGCGGGTGGTGTGGCTTCACATGACCCCGCACGTCATTTGATGCAACACAGAGCTAAGAGGGGGGGGGGAGGGGGTGCGCGAGCACCGGAGGACAAGAGGTCGGGTGGGCACAGGGGCAAAGGTTTGCACACCCCCTACCTTACTTTGGCATGGTGGGCCATGCTGCAACATTCAGGGCCGGTGCTGTCACTGTGCCCAGCCCCGGGCTGGGGGGTAGAAATGCAACATAAAGAGTGACGGGGAAAGGTCCCAGAACTCTGCAGCTTTCCAACCCAACATCATGTTAACCCCTGGTCCCCGAAGTTTTTTTTATTTATTTATAAAAATATTTTACCAGGAAGTAATACATTGAGAGTTACCTCTCGTTTTCAAGTATGTCCTGGGCACAGAGTAAAACAAAATAATACATGGTTACAAATACAGTTACATAAATGAACAAGGTATACATTATATACAAGACATTGCATGCACAGTTAAAGAAAATATATATTATGAGCGTATGAAACAGTTACAGACCAGATTAAAGTGTGAGACAGCCTTAGATTTGAAAGAACTTAAGCTGGTGGTGGATATGAGAGTCTCTGGTAGGTTGTTCCAGTTTTGGGGTGCACGGAAGGAGAAGGAGGAACGTCCGGATACTTTGTTGAGTCTTGGGACCATGAATAGTCTTTTGGAGTCTGATCTCAGGTGATAGGTACTGCATGTGGTAGGGGTGAGGAGCTTGTTCAGGTAGCTGGGTAGCTTGCCCAGAAAGTATTTGAGGGTGAGACAGGAAAGGTGAACTTTGCGCCTAGACTCTAGTGATGACCAATCTAGTTCTTTGAGCATTTCGCAGTGATGTGTGTTGTAGTTGCATTGGAGAACAAAACGACAAATTGAATTGTAGAGGGTGTCAAGTTTGCTAAGGTGGGTTTGAGGAGCCGAGCCATATACTATGTCTCCATAGTCAATAATTGGCATTAGCATCTGGTGTGCAATACGCTTTCAGACCAGGAGACTTAGGGAGGATTTGTTCCTGTAAAGTACCCCTAGTTTGGCATAGGTCTTGGTTGTCAGGGTATCAATGTGCATCCCGAATGTTAAGTGGGAGTCAAACCATAAGCCCAGGTATTTAAAACTAGTGACAGGTGTTAGGGTGGTTTTAGCGTTGGTTCTAATCAGGAGCTCAGTCACTGGAAGCTTTACAAATTTAGTCTTGGTCCCAAACACCATTGTTACCGTCTTGTCAGTGTTTAAAAACAGTTTGTTTTGGGAAATCCAGTTTTCGAGTCTCAAAAAGTCAGACTGAAGTATGTGTTGAAGGTCAGAGAGGCTATGGCTGTGTGCATATAGGATTGTGTCATCTGCATACATGTGTTTTGAGGCTTCCTTACAAGCTGTGGGAAGATCATTAATGAACACTGAGAAGAGTAGGGGCCCCAGAACAGAGCCTTGCGGGACACCACAGGTGATATCCAGGGGGTTGGAGTTAGAGCCTGAGATGGACACATGTTGGGATCTTCCTGATAGGTAGGACTGAAACCAGTTTAAAGCATGTTTCCCTATTCCAGAGCTCTGGAGTTTGTTAAGCAGGATAACATGATCAACTGTGTCAAAAGCCTTTGCAAAATCTAGGAATACTGCACCAGTGAGTTGTCCCCGTTCCATTCCGCAGGCAAATGCTGGAACCAGGCAAATATATAACACAACGTAAGCGCTCGCTCAATGTATCCCTATGTTATGGAGTATAGCAGGCCTGACCTTTTATTAACAGCAGCCGTATTTACCCCTACGTCACACGGGGTACCACTGATTCGTCGTGCCTGGCCAGGGCTTCCTTTTAATACAGGATGTTGCTGTGGATATGCTGAGCTCGGCCTTCCTTGTCCCGTCGCAGTAGCGGGAGGAAATGTCTCTTTACATGGGACCCCATTTATCGTTATTAGTAAGAATAAGTGGTGCCATTTATTTCATTAACTCCGAACTTACCACCTATTGCTAACGTGCCAATTACATCACCAATACCTTCTTTTCAATGTCGTTATACCCAGTAATTAGTGAGTTGTGTGTGTGTGTGTGTGTGACGTCCATCCTGTGCAGTGTTTTGCTGGGTAGTATATACCTGCTCATCTGCACTATATAGCATTTCCCTCTTGCAGACCACTGAAGGGGTTAATGGAACAGATTCTCTGCTGTTAGCCAAGACTGTCCTGATTACACTAATTACTGTTGCATAACACAGGAATGTTTCTGTGGCAGAAATAGAACGTCTTTTATAGACTGGAGGATCCTGGGAGTAGTTCTGGTTTATTAGGACACGCATCAGAACGGAAATATTGGCTCGTCTTTTTCACTCCTCCAACTAATTATTAAGTGCGTGTTGGGAGCGCGTGGCGATGGCTTTCTGTACGGTTTGCTTGGCGTGCATCACAGGGCGTGGGTCATAGTACCCGTAAAAAACCTGCTTATAAGCACACACCGACATGGGCAGGGTTTCAGCAGCTGTACATTTATTGCATTGCAGGTTAAATACAAATATATGGGCGAGTAACACTTATATTTAGCAACCCCAGAGCACACCTTCAGTTCCAGTAGTCCAGTCCTGTAGAGAAGACGTTCGGCGCCTGCCGCTGCCGCACAATGGATTACAGGAAGGGCCGTGCCGGTAAGGGCTATTTTCCTTTTCTAGATGTTTTGCAGCAACAAGAAGGTACATAGGATGATTTATCGTGTTCCACGCGGTAATTAAGTAATACAATGGAGAAGGTGTTCAGGTAACACACCGTAACAGCTGTTTCTGTGAGGTGGTGTGTAACAGGGCCAAAGGGAATCTACTGGCACCACCCTTAACCCCTCCATTGCTGGTGGCAGTGAATGGGTTATATAAAAAAATGATTACTTTGGTTACTTGCCTTTAGAAACCGTTTCTCCTCCAGTGTGATACTCCTTCCCCAGAGTGGCTGACTCCCACAGATCTGTGTGAAGGCAAATTGGGGACTACAGACCAAGAACACATGTGTGATAGTCCCCATATGGGGAGTGTGTCCCCATAATAAAACCAGGAAGTCGGGACCCCTAGCAGTGAAAGAGTTAAAGTTACCTTTATTGTCCATTAAATTGTTTATATTTAAAATTTGCAATCTAACTCCATTAAAACAAACATACTTCTTGGGTTTGGTGCAAATAATATAAATTGTGGGGAAACGGCAGAATTTTGTTCAGATTACTGAACTAATCCCTCACAAATACTCATTTGAGATGCGGATCGTCAAGTCGCCTACTGACTGAATATATATACAGAGCGCCTATATTGAGAATATATACAGAGCGCCAATATTGAGAATATATACAGAGCGCCTATATTAGGAATATATACAGAGTGCCTATATGAGGACTATATACAGAGCGCCTATATTAGGAATATACTGTATTCAGAGCGCCTATATTAGGAATATATACAGAGCGCCTATATTAGGAATATATACAGAGCGCCTATTTTAGGAATATATACAGCGTGCCTATAATAGGAATATATACAGAGCGCCTATATTAGGAATATATACAGAGCACAATATATACAGAGCGCCTATACTGCACCGACACACTTTATTCGAGCAAATACCCAGTATGTACCTGGCAGATACCTGGAATGCGCCGCTCCTCACCTCTGACAAGCCCCGTTGCGTTTGCCTTCCCAGCCTGGGTTCATGCCTGGCTGACGGGCGGCTGATCTGTTAAATGATAATGATTAGGATTTAATAGGCTGCAATGCTTCGCGTGTCTACCAGATGGCATAAATTCATGAATTGTAATGCAGTATATATATATATACTGTGCAGTATTGCAGCCAGCGGGAATAAAATGCTTCAATCCCTGCTTGGAAAATACCTCAATGCACTCGGGCAGAAAACAGTCACAAACCTCAATACACCCGGGTATACCCGAATTCGTGGGACTAGCCGAGCTCGAATAAAGTGTGTCGCCAGTGTATTAGGAATATATACAGAGCGCCTGTATTAGGAATATATACAGAGCGCAATATATACAGAGCACCTATATTAGGAATATATACAGAGCGCAATATATACAGAGCGCCTATATTAGGAATATATACAGAGCGCAATATATACAGAGCGCCTATATTAGGAATATATACAGAGCGCCTATATTAGGAATATATACAGAGCGCAATATATACAGAGCGCCTATATTAGGAATATATACAGAGCGCCTATATTAGGAATATATACAGAGCGCAATATATACAGAGTGCCTATATTAGGAGCCGTTCTTGAGTATGTGACTGGGAGGAACCGTTCGTGTTAGAAGCAGCCAGATAAAAAAAATATATATATATTTATGTTGTGCATGTAGAGGCTATAAAAATAAAATATTACCAAGATAAAGATTTTAATTTAATCTATTAATCTAAAACATTATTTGAATTCGCTGCTGCTGTGTCTGGATACAAATAATGGGCTTGTGGGGAAGCAATTATTTCCCAGAATAATATGGGATAAATCTCTCGCTAAATAAGGACATGGCAGCTTGTTGTCCGTCACATGCGTGTGCGTTCTGTTTTCATGCACACGCGTGTGTGTTCTGTTTTCACGCACACGCGCGTGCGTTCTGTTTTCACGCACACGCGCGTGCGTTCTGTTTTCACGCACACGCGCGTGCGTTCTGTTTTCACGCACACGCGCGTGCGTTCTGTTTTCACGCACACGCGCGTGCGTTCTGTTTTCACGCACACGCGCGTGCGTTCTGTTTTCACGCACACGCGCGTGCGTTCTGTTTTCACGCACACGCGCGTGCGTTCTGTTTCCATGCGCAGGGCCGGTTAGGCAGTCGGAGTACTCGGGATATTTGTATTGATTAGGAGAATTGTGGAATGTTTGAGAGACGTGGTGTGCACCTGGCACAAGGCGCTATTATTGTCACCCCTTATAAAGAAGGGAACTTCTTTATATTGTGCTGGACAAGGTTCCTCATACTGATATTGTAAGATAAGGCGGTCCCTGGCGCAAGGAGCTTACAGTCTATTATAGAAGCTTTATATAAAGTCAGATTTTTTTTCTTTTAATTACTTCATTTTTATTGATTGTAAGCAATAGTAATGATGAATCAAAAATAGTGTCTTAGTAAGACATTGCTTACATAACATTTTCCTAGCCACCAGTATTTGAGTATTTGAGTACTGTAAGTGCCCCAAAAGTAGGAGCGATCCTAGTGTTCCTGGCCTGGAGGTTTTCATTGGAGAAAGATTAACAGGGTACCTTTGTGGTTCTTCATGCATAGACCTCATTGGTTGATGAAGTGTTGTCAGAGGGATAAACCCTTCTGTATACTTTCTGATGAGTAAACACTTGATAAATATCATTGAAAGCCGTCTAGCAATGCCTTTCCGTCCCACAATCCTGCAGTTCTTTGCTTCCACGAGTCACATATTTGAGACGGCAACTGCTGAGTGAACGACTGCCAAGTTTTGGGGAGGTAAGGTATGAACCTGCAGTGGGTGTGTCCAGAACACTACATGATGGCCGAAAATAGTTGTTCTATAAATAGAAGCGTTATTGTCGCAATACTCTCTCTATATGTGAAATCCACACTAACTTGGTTATCTCCTTGTAGTAAGAGATTTTATTCTCCATTTGGTGACATTAATACCTGTTCCTCTGGTCTAATTTCTATAGGGCATTATTTGTCCCCAAGTGCTTCACATTTCTCTGTGCTACATTTTGCACATAATAATAAAAATAAAATTGTGTGTGTGTAGCAAATGTATGTGTGTGTGTGTGTATATATATATATATATACTGTGTATATATCTCTCTATATTAAACTTCCAGCTGCTACACCTTAGAAATAAGAACCATTTCTTTGCCAGAATGTGCCGAGTGGAAGTACTATTGTGACTCCAGGCCCAAGCGATCAGTACTGCAGCAATCGACGTTAGCATGCCGGAGTAACGCTGGACGTGAGCCATGCCGATGTAACGCTGGACGTGAGCCGGCCGGTGTAACGCTGGACGTGAGCATGCCGGTGTAACGCTGGACGTGAGCCATGCCGGTGTAACGCTGGACGTGAGCCATGCCGGTGTAACGCTGGACGTGAGCCATGCCGGTGTAACGCTGGACGTGAGCCAGCCGATGTAACGCTGGACGTGAGCCGGCCGATGTAACGCTGGACGTGAGCCGGTCGGTGTAACGCTGGACGTGAGCCATGCCGGTGTAACGCTGGACATGAGCCATGCCGGTGTAACGCTGGACGTGAGCCGGCCGGTGTAACGCTGGACATGAGCCATGCCGGTGTAACGCTGGACGTGAGCCAGCCGATGTAACGCTGGACATGAGCCGGCCGGTGTAACGCTGGACGTGAGCCGGCCGGTGTAACGCTGGACGTGAGCCATGCCGGTGTAACGCTGGACGTGAGCCATGCCGGTGTAACGCTGGACGTGAGCCATGCCGGTGTAACGCTGGACGTGAGCCATGCCGGTGTAACGCTGGACGTGAGCCATGCCGGTGTAACGCTGGACGTGAGCCATGCCGGTGTAACGCTGGACGTGAGCCATGCCGGTGTAACGCTGGACGTGAGCCATGCCGGTGTAACGCTGGACGTGAGCCATGCCGGTGTAACGCTGGACGTGAGCCATGCCGGTGTAACGCTGGACGTGAGCCATGCCGGTGTAACGCTGGACGTGAGCCGGCCGATGTAACGCTGGACGTGAGCCGGCCGATGTAACGCTGGACGTGAGCCGGCCGGTGTAACGCTGGACGTGAGCCGGCCGGTGTAACGCTGGACATGAGCCATGCCGGTGTAACGCTGGACGTGAGCCAGCCGATGTAACGCTGGACGTGAGCCGGCCGGTGTAACGCTGGACGTGAGCCGGCCGGTGTAACGCTGGACGTGAGCCATGCCGGTGTAACGCTGGACGTGAGCCATGCCGGTGTAACGCTGGACGTGAGCCATGCCGGTGTAACGCTGGACGTGAGCCATGCCGGTGTAACGCTGGACGTGAGCCATGCCGGTGTAACGCTGGACGTGAGCCATGCCGGTGTAACGCTGGACGTGAGCCATGCCGGTGTAACGCTGGACGTGAGCCATGCCGGTGTAACGCTGGACGTGAGCCATGCCGGTGTAACGCTGGACGTGAGCCATGCCGGTGTAACGCTGGACGTGAGCCATGCCGGTGTAACGCTGGACGTGAGCCGGCCGATGTAACGCTGGACGTGAGCCGGCCGATGTAACGCTGGACGTGAGCCGGCCGGTGTAACGCTGGACGTGAGCCATGCCGGTGTAACGCTGGACGTGAGCATGCCGGTGTAACGCTGGACGTGAGCCATGCCGGTGTAACGCTGGACGTGAGCCATGCCGATGTAACGCTGGACGTGAGCCGGCCGATGTAACGCTGGACGTGAGCCGGCCGGTGTAACGCTGGACGTGAGCCGGCCGATGTAACGCTGGACGTGAGCCGGCCGGTGTAACGCTGGACGTGAGCCGGCCGGTGTAACGCTGGACGTGAGCCATGCCGGTGTAACGCTGGACGTGAGCCATGCCGGTGTAACGCTGGACGTGAGCCGGCCGGTGTAACGCTGGACGTGAGCCGGCCGGTGTAACGCTGGACGTGAGCCGGCCGGTGTAACGCTGGACGTGAGCCATGCCGGTGTAACGCTGGACGTGAGCAATGCCGGTGTAACGCTGGACGTGAGCAATGCCGGTGTAACGCTGGACGTGAGCCATGCCGGTGTAACGCTGGACGTGAGCCATGCCGGTGTAACGCTGGACGTGAGCCATGCCGGTGTAACGCTGGACGTGAGCCATGCCGGTGTAACGCTGGACGTGAGCCATGCCGGTGTAACGCTGGACGTGAGCCATGCCGGTGTAACGCTGGACGTGAGCCATGCCGGTGTAACGCTGGACGTGAGCCATGCCGGTGTAACGCTGGACGTGAGCCATGCCGGTGTAACGCTGGACGTGAGCCATGCCGGTGTAACGCTGGACGTGAGTCATGCCGGTGTAACGCTGGACGTGAGCCATGCCGGTGTAACGCTGGACGTGAGCCATGCCGGTGTAACGCTGGACGTGAGCCATGCCGGTGTAACGCTGGACGTGAGCCGGCCGGTGTAACGCTGGACGTGAGCCGGCCGGTGTAACACCAGCTTGCCGGCCCTGGGGACACACACTGATCGACATAAGAGAGCAGAAAAGATCAATCCCTATTAAAGGGAATGTAACTAAAGGGCTCTACCACGTAGCTACTGTTTAGTAAACATGGACCATGGTGTTTTTATGCTCTACCGCGTCCATATTTTTATATCTACATTTGTTGCCTTTTTTTTACAAAAGCCGTTGTCTGTAATTGCTCCAGTTGGTTAGTGAAGCTGTTATTTAATG
Organism: Ascaphus truei; assembly: GCF_040206685.1. Lineage (NCBI taxonomy): Eukaryota > Metazoa > Chordata > Amphibia > Anura > Ascaphidae > Ascaphus > Ascaphus truei. Next base: position 41,250,171 of record NC_134491.1, read on the forward strand.
TTACCCTAGTAAATATCTGTATATAACGTGGAGCCGCTATAACGTAACCTGTACGGTTCCGTGGTTGAGGTGGGAAAGGATGCATGGTGACCTAAATATATTACGATCTTGTACCTTCTTTGCCGCTCTTGGATGACTGAACATTTAAAGCAGAAATCGCATTGATTTTCTTTGTTTTTTTGTTACATAATTGGAGCTGTGTTATTTTTAGCTCCGTGGTCTCCGTGGATCCGGAGATACTTTGTTGTCAGCGCACTTCGTGGATTCCGGTAGTAAACCTCATCTGTTGCTGCTTTCTATTGGTCCGCAGTTTGGTGGCCATTTTGAATCACCCAAGAGGAAGCGGAATCTTTGAAACCTAAACGACATATCCCGGGACCCACGAGGTTCCCTGAGCTGAAAGTAATGTGGGTGCCTACGGGGAACACAAAAAATGGAGCAGCCGGATTGCGAGTTTGAGTAAATTTCTAATGAGATAAATCCTGTAATGTTTTCTTTCTCTGCATCAGAAGCCGTGGGACCCGTAGGAAGCATCTGAGGCGGTTGGGATATCTTGGCGATGTTTTCTGGCCTACGTTTTACATATTGCTAACAATATCAGTCAGTCAGACGACCGAGACACGTGGGGCTTTGGTGCGTGTCTCTCACGCTGCGTGTCTCCCACGCTGCGTGTCTCCCACGCTGCGTGTCTCATCTCCCACGCTGCGTGTCTCCTCTCCCACTCTGCGTGTCTCCCACGCTGCGCGTCTCCCACGCTGCATGAGCCTTTTCTTTAACTCCAGCGAATGGGTTAAACCCACCACAAGTACAGCCATGATGGGGGCATATCTTTAATGCTGATTGTCTCCACTTTCCCCCGCGGGCCCCTCCTCACCCGCCGGTTCTCCTCCTTACCCGCCGGTTCTCCTCCTCACCCGGCGGTTCTCCTCCTCCACCCGCCGGTTCTCCTCCTCCACCCGCCGGTTCTCCTCCTCCACCCGCCGGTTCTCTTCCTCCTCCACCCGCCGGTTCTCTTACTCCTCCACCCGCCGGTTCTCTTACTCCTCCACCCGCCGGCTCTCCTCCTCCACCCGCCGGCTCTCCTCCACCCGCCGGCTCTCCTCCTCCACCCGCCGGTTCTCCTCCTCAACCCGCCTGTTCTCCTCCTCCACCCGCCGGTTCTCCTCCTCCACCCGCCGGTTCTCCTCCTCCCCCCGTGGGACCCTCCTCACCGCTCGGAGCGAGAGTCCGGGCCTCTGTCACACCTGCCGGCCGGTGCAGTGCTGCGGTAGCGACGTCACAAACAACTTTTGAAATGGGAGTCGAAATGTAAAATACAGAGCCACAAAGTTGAGCAGATTGTGTGTGCAAAGACGCGCCTGGAAATGAGCAGCAGCCGGCGCTGTGGGGAGGGAATGGCTGTGTTGGCGGTATTACATTAGGCCCATGTTGTATCATTATCGTCCCCACGGGGCTCGTTGCTTATCACAGGGATTTGTAAAGCGGAAGTTTACAGTTTATGCCTCTTGATTGAGATCCCCGGACAAGACAATGATACAAACAATTACAGCATCGTTATAAACGGCTTTGGGCCTTCGTCCTGTAAGGAAATTAGTTGCAGAGACATTGATTAAACACAGAAGGATTTCAGCATTCAGATCTTCCAGAAAGGTTTGAGGCGTCTCGTCAGCGGCCGAGTTACTATTTCAGTGAAACATTCATCGTTTTGGTGACAGTTTGTCTGGCTGAGTTGGACATCAGGGTTACGCCGCCTTGTAGTAATGTATTCATAGTCTGGATGTCAGCGTGTTCTTGTTATTTGCAGCCTGGTGTTGTTATATGCAGCCTGGCGGTGTTATATGCAGCCTGGCGTTGTTATATGCAGCCTGGCGTTGTTATATGCAGCCTGGCGTTGTTATACGCAGCCTGGTGTTGTTATACGCAGCCTGGCGTTGTTATACGCAGCCTGGCGTTGTTATACGCAGCCTGGCGTTGTCGCTCTGTGTATTTGTTGCTGTGTCTTGTTCACAGGTTCGGTGTTGCTATGTTTTACCAGTAAACACCAATTTGTGGCATTGACATAATCCCATTAAAACACTGCACCTGCCAACATCTCAGTGTGACCGGTGTGATAACAATCCAGATCTGACTTCATTACTGTATAGGAAAGTTACTAAAACACCAGCTATGGGGAATAGAAGTCCAGGATTCATCTTCAGAAAAGCAGCTTGTTAAGAACCAAGGAATATACCAATTGCGCTGTTTCCTGCGGCTGAGCACGCAAATCTGGCCAACAGTAATGCAAATGGAGGATGTCAAAGGTGCAATTCCTCACTGGTCCAGGACGTGTGACCACGGCCAAATCACCGCTGGCGCTGTGCCACAATGCAAGTCTTGCCGGGACTACTGACTGCAGGGCACCTCGCCGCTGAATATCTTGCCGCCGCCATCTTTAAAGGTCCTCAGCCGCTGATCTGCCCGCCGAGGTTCTGCTGATCTCCCCGCCAAAATACTCAGCCGCCCGCTGCTCCAACACCATTTGTGAGTGTGCATGCCAGCAGGCAGGGCGCTCGGCACACCCGCCAGCAGGCAGGGCGCTCGGCACACCCTCCAGCAGGCACGGCGCTCGGCACACCCGCCAGCAGGCTCGGCACACCCGCAAGCAGGCACGGCGCTCGGCACAGCCGCCAGCAGGCAGGACACATTTTTACATTGCCCGCGTGGAGATCACTGGCTGAGGACCATTCATCGGCGTTGGCGGGGAAATCCAATGCTCGTCGTGGCGAGATGTTCAGCGGCGAGGTGTCCTGCAGCTAGTAGTACCAGTGGCCATTTTGGCTGTGGCCAAACAACCCATTCCGATGCCTCATAGCCGGACAGTTTAATTTCTTGGGAGCTTCTGAATGGGGAATTGTTTTTGTCAATCAACCCTTATCCCGCCCCGTCCTTATCCCGCTCAGCACCGCCTATATCCGCCTCGCCCTTATCCCGCCTATATCCGCCTCGCCCTTATCCCGCCCCGTCCGTATCCCGCCCAGCCCCGCCTATATCCGCCTTGCCCTTATCCCGCCCCGTCCGTACCCCGCCCAGCCCCACCTGTATCTGCCTCGCCCTTATCCCGCCCCGTCCATATCCTGCCCAGCCCCGCCTGTATCTGCCTCGCCCTTTCTCGCCCCGTCCGTACCCCGCCCAGCCCCGCCTGTATCTGCCTCGCCCTTATCCCGCCCCGTCCGTATCCCGCCCTGTCCGTATCCCACCCGGCCCCGTCCGTATCCTGCCCCGCCTGTATCCGCCGCGCCCTTATCCCACCCGGCACCGCCCGTATCCCGCCCCGTCCGTATCCCACCCGGCCCTGTCCGTATCCGCCTCGCCCTTATCCCTCCCCGCCCTTATCCCACCCGGCCCCACCGTTATACCACCCGGTCCCGCCCCGTCCTTATCCCTCCCTGCCCTTATACCACCCAGCGCCACCTGTATCCGCCTCGCCCATATCCCTCCTCGTCCGTATCCCGCCCTGCCTGTATCCGCCTCGCCCTTATCCCTCCCCGCCCATATCCTGCCCCGCCCGTATCCCGCCCGTATCCCGCCCCGCCCTTATCCCACCCGGCCCCGACCTTATCCCTCCCCGCCCTTATCCCACCCGGTCCCGCCCCCCTTCCCGCCCGTCCTTATCGTGAAACCCATAAGGTTAAGGGGATGGGGGACTCTGGCTGTACAAGCGCTCGCTTATCACACGGTGACATCACACCCCTCCCAAGTCTAACTTTAATAAATAAATTAGAATTACTTCTAGGTGTCCGATTGGGGGGAAAGACCATGAAACCTGTCGCTGGGATTAGTTTATTTTGGTGGTAGGAGGGATTCCCCTTTTGAAGCGGCTTATTCACCACTCCCTTAACCACAAGGCAGGTCTCAGCCACTGAGGATACCCTATATTATCTGACCTGATCTTATTTCTATGGGGTCTCAGCCACTGAGGATACCCTATATTATCTGACCTGATCTTATTTCTATGGGGTCTCAGCCACTGAGGATACCCTATATTATCTGACCTGATCTTATTTCTATGGAACAGAGGGAACTTGACTCCGTGTGTTCTCAGGGTGCTCCCCTGGCCTGGGGAACAGGTTCGGCTGCATTCACATGAATAGGGTTAAAGTCTTCTCCAGTGATGGGAAGTGGTTTTGAAGAAGGACTTGGGATGGACGAGAAACAGAGAAGCTCATTGGTATTTGGTGAGATTTCAGGTTTAAACCATGCCATTCATTCTTGGCTTTTATTTGTGCTGGGAATGGCAGGGGTCAGTACAATTACTTTATAGTACTTGGAAGTTAGCAAACACTAACCCTTCCCAGTCACAATACAAGTGTCAGACCTCCGCTACGCCGGCCTCCTAATTGTGACATTTTACAGCACTGTATGTTTAAATAAAACATGCAATTTGCCGGCACGTTGGAGCCAAACGTTCGAGGCCGCTTATTAAAAGCATCACTTGCGAGCGGTCTGGCAGGCCGAGTTTATTTTCTCTTCCTTTTGGCTGTTTAAATTCACAATTCTCCTTGGCACTTTGATATTGCAAATAAATACGCGGCTTCGCTTTCATGTCTGTTTGTAAGGGCTATTCCCACGGAGCACTGTGACTCCAGCACTGCAAGGGTTAAACCTTTCTTTATATAAACACGCTGCCCTGCATAATACTACTGAGTATCATTACATAGTTCAGCATGTTCTTCATGAAATGACCCGTCAATACAGGGCGATCATTATGTAATGCAGCTCACACCCCCATAGCGCGCGTGCCGCGCCCCCCGGAGTGCGCGTTCTGTGTCCCCCGTCCTCCAGAGTGCGCGTGCTGTAATGTACAATGATGTAACTAAACTGCCAGTGCGTGGCAGGGTTATACTGTAGTGCGTGGCAGGGTTATACTGTAGTGCGTGGCAGGGTTATACTGTAGTGCGTGGCAGGGTTATACTGTAGTGCGTGGCAGGGTTATACTGTAGTGCGTGGCAGGGTTATACTGTAGTGCGTGGCAGGGTTATAGTGCGTGGCAGGGTTATACTGTAGTGCGTGGCAGGTTATACTGCGTGGCAGGGTTATACTGTAGTACGTGGCAGGGTTATACTGCAGTGCGTGGCAGGGTTATACTGTAGTGCGTGGCAGTGTTATACTGTAGTGCGTGGAAGGGTTATATTGCGTGGCAGGGTTATACTGTAGTGCGTGGAAGGGTTATATTGTGTGGCAGGGTTATACTGTAGTGCGTTGCAGGGCTATACTGTAGTGTGTGGAAGGGTTATACTGTAGTGCGTGGAAGGGTTATACTGTAGTGCGTGGAAGGGTTATATTGCGTGGCAGGGTTATACTGTAGTGCGTGGCAGGGTTATACTGTAGTGCGTGGAAGGGTTATATTGCGTGGCAGGGTTATACTGTAGTGCGTGGAAGGGTTATATTGTGTGGCAGGGTTATACTGTAGTGCGTGGCAGGGTTATACTGTAGTGCGTGGCAGGGTTATACTGTAGTGCGTGGCAGGGTTATACTGTAGTGCGTGGAAGGGTTATATTGCGTGGCAGGGTTATACTGTAGTGTGTGGCAGGGTTATACTGTAGTGCGTGGAAGGGTTATATTGCGTGGCAGGGTTATACTGCAGTGCGTGGCAGGGTTATACTGTAGTGCGTGGCAGGGTTATACTGTAGTGCGTGGAAGGGTTATATTGCGTGGCAGGGTTATACTGTAGTGCGTGGAAGGGTTATATTGCGTGGCAGGGTTATACTGTAGTGCGTTGCAGGGCTATACTGTAGTGCGTGGCAGGGTTATACTGTAGTGCGTGGAAGGGTTATACTGTAGTGCATGGCAGGGTTATACTGTAGTGCGTGGCAGGTTATAGTGCGTGGCAGGGTTATACTGTAGTGCGTGGAAGGGTTATAGTGCGTGGCAGGGTTATACTGTAGTGCGTGGAAGGGTTATATTGCGTGGCAGGGTTATACTGTAGTGCGTGGAAGGGTTATATTGTGTGGCAGGGTTATACTGTAGTGCGTGGAAGGGTTATACTGTAGTGCGTGGAAGGGTTATATTGCGTGGCAGGGTTATACTGTAGTGCGTGGAAGGGTTATATTGCGTGGCAGGGTTATACTGTAGTGCGTGGAAGGGTTATACTATAGTGCGTGGCAGGGTTACACTATAGTGCGTGGCAGGTTATAGTGCGTGGCAGGGTTATAGTGCGTGGCAGGGTTACACTATAGTGCGTGGCAGGGTTACACTATAGTGCGTGGCAGGGTTATAGTGCGTGGCAGGTTATAGTGCGTGGCAGGGTTATAGTGCGTGGCAGGGTTATAGTGCGTGGCAGGTTATAGTGCGTGGCAGGGTTATTGTGGCCATGCACTGTTCTGTGCAAAGGGTTGTTTGTTTGTTTGGCTGAAACCCAAATTGGTGAAACATTTTTGACAAGTAATGTCCCGGAACAATAGGCTGTGTCAGCCTGCACCTGGCATTAGCCAAACGGGCTCTCTGCAAGTCCAGGAACAGTGTTAGGGTGGGGGGGAAGCAATTGGCTGGGGGGTGCAGCGTTTGGCTGGGGGGTGCAGCGTTTGGCTGGGGGGTGCAGCGTTTGGCTGGGGGTGCAGCGTTTGGCTGGGGGGTGCAGCGTTTGGCTGGGGGTGCAGCGTTTGGCTGGGTGGTGCAGCGTTTGGCTGGAGGGTGCAGCGTTTGGCTGGGGGTTGCTGCGTTTGGCTGGGGGTTGCTGCGTTTGGCTGGGGGTTGCTGCGTTTGGCTGGGGGGTGCAGCGTTTGGCTGGGGGGTGCAGCGTTTGGCTGGGGGTGCAGCGTTTGGCTGGGGGGTGCAGCGTTTGGCTGGGGGTTGCTGCGTTTGGCTGGGGGTTGCTGCGTTTGGCTGTGGGTTGCTGCGTTTGGCTGTGGGTTGCTGCGTTTGGCTGTGGGTTGCTGCGTTTGGCTGGGGGTTGCTGCGTTTGGCTGGGGGTTGCTGCGTTTGGCTGGGGGTTGCAGCGTTTGGCTGGGGGTTGCTGCGTTTGGCTGGGGGTTGCTGCGTTTGGCTGGGGGTTGCTGCGTTTGGCTGGGGGGTGCAGCGTTTGGCTGGGGGGTGCAGCGTTTGGCTGGGGGGTGCAGCGTTTGGCTGGGGGGTGCAGCGTTTGGCTGGGGGGTGCAGCGTTTGGCTGGGGGGTGCAGCGTTTGGCTGGAGGGTGCAGCGTTTGGCTGGAGGGTGCAGCGTTTGGCTGGGGGGTGCAGCGTTTGGCTGGGGGTGCAGCGTTTGGCTGGGGGGTGCAGCGTTTGGCTGGGGGTTGCAGCGTTTGGCTGGGGGTTGCTGCGTTTGGCTGGGGGTTGCTGCGTTTGGCTGGGGGTTGCTGCGTTTGACTGGGCGTTGCAGCGTTTGGCTGGGGGGTGCAGCGTTTGGCTGGGGGGTGCTCTGCTCTGTAGAAAAGTCTGCTTTAAAGTACTGTTTTATGTTAACCCATTCCTTGCTGGAGTGGGCAGCCGTTAATTGGGTTAACCCCTTCATTGCCAGTTGATCCTGCCATGCCAGGGCTTAATGACCTATACATAAACTAAGAGAATGGACAGAACTGACCAAAGGCGACGGTTACAGATTGTCTGACGCATTCACTTTTAGGCCGAGTCCATAGAAGGACAGGCCGCGCTGAGCCGTGCGGACGCTCCGCGCTGAGCCCCTGCATCCTCAATGAGGATGCCTTTAGAGGGGGCTCACACGAGCGTCCACAGGCGAGCTGAGGCGCTGGAGTTTTTAGCCGACAGCCAAGCTGTTTTTCAGAGCGCTTTCGGCTGAAAACATCCAATCAGCGCGGAGCAGCGTCAACGTCACGGCGCTGTGACGTCGGCGCCGGAACGTTGACGTCGGTGCGTCGCGGGCAATTGGCCCAGCGACGTCACTGCCCCGCCTCCCTCAGTCTCCCCCGCCTCCGATCGCGCCCGCTGACTCGCCTGCATGGGCATGAAATCGCGCAGAGTTCAGCAGGCGAGCCTCAGCACGGCTCCGAACTGCTCACCCCTCTATGGCCCCAGCCATAGAAGTGTGCCAGCGGGCAGGGTTTGTGCCGGCGGGCGGGGTTTCATTCAGGAGGCAGAGACGCCTATATTTACTAAGCGGTGCTAGAAGATAACTTCCTGCCCCTGGAAGAGAATGGGGCGTAAGGGGTGTTCCAGTGCCAGGGTCTTGTGGGTTGTCACCCCTTAATAAATATTGGCTAAAGGATTGAAACTGCACTCGCCCGCTGCAGGGAAAGTGCTGTTATGCTGCCATATTATCATACTGCCCATAGATAAGACAAACTGCTGCTCCTCCCAGTGCTGGCAGAACAAACATTACTCACCTGTGGTAACCCCTTAAACATCACTGCTCTTAGTTAAGGTTTGGGCCGATTGTACAATTTACCCTTTCACTGCCAGATGGGCCAGGAATGCGTTGCAATGCAAGGGTTAACGTGCCTAACCCTGTCTCCTTCCCGGATTTAGTTTTTGGAACATTATGTGATAAGATCTCTAGCTGCAGAAGATTCCGTGTGTGACTTCTTACTTGTAATTGTTCCTGTCCCAGTACGTCTATTATTATATCCGTGAGGCTGTCTGTCCTGGGAGATCAGCACAAATACCTGTAAATATAAGGAGTGCCCGCTGGTGATTATTTGGCTGTGGTTATCTCATGTACTCGGTTCCTCTATCAAACTGTATTCACGTGGTACCTTTTTACTTTCTCCCGAGGAACTATACTCACGCGGTACCTTTTTACTTTCTCCCGAGTAACTATACTCACGTGGTACCTTTTTACTTTCTCCCGAGTAACTATACTCATGTGGTACCTTTTTACTTTCTCCCGAGTAACTGTTTTCAAGTGGTACCTTTTTACTTTCTCCCGAGTAACTGTACTCACGTGGTACCTTTTTTACTTTCTCCCTAGTAACTGTACTCACGTGGTACCTTTTTTACTTTCTCCCGAGTAACTACTCACGTGGTACCTTCTTTACTTTCTCCCGGGTAACTGTACTCACGTGGTACCGTTTTACTTTTTCCCGAGTAACTGTATTCACGTGGTACCTTTTTAATTTCTCCCGAGTAACAGTATACTCGTATTATACTGTTTTAGAACTACCATAGATTGGAAACATTTAGAACGTGGAAGTGCAGCTGCTCGCTGTAACAGTATTCTGAGTATTTCCGCATGGCACACCGTCCATCTTATTCAGCAAAACATCACAAGATTTGAAGTCCTGACGAAATAATAAGCGAGATCTCCGGGGCTTTTATACCGATAACGCCGATGTGTTTTTGTAGTTTCTGTTTGCGCGTCGTGAAGTGTTTCCCCTGTATATAGTAAGGCGGGCGGTCTACAACTTCAAAATCTTCTTTTTGAGTACAAGGATATACTTTGGGGTTTGTATCCACAAGTATAATTAGTATTAATCATTTTCTATTTTTGTGCACAATGCTGCCATGGAAACTGATGTTAACCCTTTGTCGGGATTTGGGTAACACGGCCATATTTAAATCTTCCACTTGGCCAAACTTCACAGCCTTTGTACGTGACAGTAATCGGTGGGATTACCAGAGCTGGCATTGGAAGGGATAAGGAGAAGTGTTCCTGTTTGCCAGATGAATATTTCACCATATAGACACCCCTATGTGTTCTAGATCATTAACGGCGGCGGGAGGAGCGGGGTAACGGCGGCAGTGGGAGGAGCGGGGTAACGGCGGCAGTGGGAGGAGCGGGGTAACGGCGGCAGTGGGAGGAGCAGGGTAACGGCGGCGGCGGGAGGAGCGGGGTAACGGCGGCAGTGGGAGGAGCGGGGTAACGGCGGCGGGAAGAGCGAGGTAACAGCGGCGGCGGGAGGAGCGGGCGGCGGCGGGAGGAGCGGGGTGGCGGCGGGAGGAGTGGGGTAACGGCGGCGGCGAGAGGAGCGGGGTAACGGCGGCGGGAGGAGCGGGGTAACGGCGGTGGCGGCAGGAGCGGGGTAACGGCGACAGGAGGAGCGGGGTAACGGCGGTGGCGGTGGCGGCAGGAGCGGGGTAACGGCGACAGGAGGAGCGGGATAACGGCGGTGGCGGCAGGAGCGGGGTAACGGTGGCAGGTGGAAAATCTCCGTGCTTCCTAGAAGGTATTTGATGGCTGCGGTTTTAATGAGTGAATCCTCTTTCTGGCTGCGCCTGTAATCTGAGTTCTGCCGGCACCATGACAGGGAGACAGAGGCGAGAGAGGGTCAAACACAGCGCACTTCTGTTAATCCGGGATTGGGGGATTTAAGCAGAAGGAAGAGGATTAGAAAACTAGATTGAATAGTAAAAACAAACTCGTCGCCTAAATAAAGAGAATTGCAGAGGGGGCTGAGCAGGACAGGATTCCTCTTTGGGGAGGCGCAAAATGAGCCGTTGTGATATATTTACATACACAGTTGTGTGAAAAAGAAAGTACACCCTCTTTGAATTCCATGGTTTTACATACCGGGACAATAACAATCATCTTGTTCCTTAGTAGGTCTAAAAATGAGGTAAATACAACCTCAGATGAACAACACATGACATATTACACTGCTGCTCCACTCCACGAGTACTCCTGCTCTCAGATGCCCACGAGTGACGTCACACACCGACGCGCGTTTCGTGTGATGCTTCACCCTTCATCAAGGGGGCCATTGAGTCGACCATGAACTCCTCTGTATACCAAAGTATTCTAGAGTCAAATGTGAGGCCATCTGTCCGACAGCTAAAGCTTGGCCGAAATTGGGTCATGCAACAGGACAATGATCCCAAGCACACCAGCAAATCTACAACAGAATGGCTGAAAAAGAAAAGAATCAAGGTGTTGCAATGGCGCAGTCAAAGTCCAGACCTCAACCCGATTGAAATGCTGTGGCGGGACCTTAAGAGAGCTGTGTAAAAACAAATGCCCACAAACCTCAATGAACTGAAGCTACGTTGTAAAGAAGAGTGGGCCAAAATTCCTCCACAACGATGTGAGAGACTGATAAAGTCATACAGAAAACGATTACTTCAAGTTATTGCTGCTAAAGGTGGTTGTACAAGCTATTGAATCATAAGTTGTACTTAGTTTTTCACACATGGCTTCTCCATTTTGGCTTTATTTTTGTTAAATAAGTCATGACACGGTGTAATATGTCATGTGTTGTTGTTCATCTGAAGTTGTATTTACCTGATTTTAAGACCTGCCAAGGAACAGCTGATTGTTAATATGTCCTGATATGTAAAACCATGGAATTCAAAGAGGGTGCACTTTCTTTTTCACACCACTGTATATTACTCGGCGAGGATGTAGCTCTTTACAAAGACTTTCGAAGGGCCATGTTGTTGTCAATAAAATAAAAAATAAAAGCTCTGTAGTGATAAGGTACAAATAAAATAGAAGTGTCTTTCTAGCCAAGGTTCCAAAGTACGTTTTGAGACCATGTATGCGTGGCTGCTGGAGGCATATTTCCATCCTACAAACGTGATTTATTTATGGGATTAAACGTGAGCATGTTTTTGTTTACATGTAGTAATCCCGCGGTTACCATGTATGGGAGGGCTTTATCTTTACAACAAACCTCTAGTTTTTCTTTCAACCGCATTACAAGTAGCGAGAACACAGACGGAAGCAGACGTAGAATCCGTGGGATAATGCATGCTTTCCTGGGATTCCGTCCCAGCAGTGGCTGCACAAATATCTGTGCAGTCTGATTCCAGAGTGCTTGGATCTGAAAGATGCATAATAACACTGACTTCCAGTGATGTGTATTATTACACTGTCGGTAATCCATTCCCTCCAGCTCACTGCACAGGGGAGCTGCAGCACAGGGGAGCTGCAGCACAGGGAGCTGCAGCACAGGGGAGCACAGGGGAGCTGCAGCACAGGGCAGCTGCAGCACAGGGGAGCACGGCAGCTGCAGCACAGGGGAGCTGCAGCACAGGGGAGCTGCAGCACAGGGGAGCTGCAGCACAGGGGAGCTGCAGCACAGGGGAACTGCAGCACTGGGGAACTGCAGCACAGGGGAACTGCAGCACAGGGGAGCTGCAGCACAGGGGAGCACGGCAGCTGCAGCACAGGGGAGCTGCAGCACAGGGGAGCTGCAGCACAGGGGAGCTGCAGCACAGGGGAACTGCAGCACAGGGGAACTGCAGCACTGGGGAACTGCAGCACAGGGGAACTGCAGCACAGGGGAGCTGCAGCATGGAAGCTGCAGCACAGGGGAGCTGCAGCACGGGGGAGCTGCACAGGGAGCGTTACTGCATTTCAATTGGTACACAAACATTTTTCTGATTTTCAGATGTTACGTGTGTTTGAAACTATATTTTCATTTCTGAACGTCAGACGTCCAGTGAATTTTCTAGCTGGAACAATTCAGAAATGCCATGTTTTTTGTTCCATACCCTGATCTTACTCCACTTTCCTTTGCTGCACGAGCTCTTTCCCTCCCACCCGACAGCAGCAAATTCCTTTTGGTGAATGAGACTAGTTAGTTGTAGAAGGCTAGAAATCTATGGCTGGAGGCTGGAAAAATACACAAACTTTATACTAGCCAGCCAGAATTTGTATAGCCCAGGCAAAATAACAAGAATATAAAGCTGAGGACTTTAATTGCAATGTGAAATTGTAAGACACAAGCTGTAGGTGCTTTATCCCAGGCGGTTCTGAAAAGCTGTGTAATGTGGCACGCATACACTTATAGGGGTCCCATGTTAAAATGGACATGAAGCAAAAGGTGAAACTGCTTATTTGCATATCATTTCCCAGAAGCCCTAGCAGCAGTGGAGGCATTGTATGCTAAGAGATAATGGGGAAAGGCAGGGACAATGTGAAATTGTAAGACACAAGCTGTAGGTGCTTTATCCCAGGCGGTTCTGAAAAGCTGTGTAATGTGGCACGCATACACTTATAGGGGTCCCATGTTAAAATGGACATGAAGCAAAAGGTGAAACTGCTTATTTGCATATCATTTCCCAGAAACCCTAGCAGCAGTGGAGGCATTGTATGCTAAGAGATAATGGGGAAAGGCAGGGACTTGCACATGTGAATGTGCTCCCGCGTGGTATTTATAGTTGCTGGATGGGACATGAACTTGTGATTTCCACTTAACTTTCCTGATTTATTATTTTACCTTTTTGCAATAATGGAGGAAATCAGATCTGCTCTCCTATTACTTTGCTACATATGTCACATTTAAGAAACATTCAGTTACAAAAAAACAAAAGACAGCAGTAAGGACCAGAAAGAAGGGAACCCTGTGTTTCCCGTGTCTCCCGCATGTCCCGTGTCTCCCAAACACAGGTTCAAACCTGGTTACTGACTCCTACAGAACGCGCACTGATTTGGGAATCGGTGGAAGTGATTTGAGCATCGGAGATCTCTCAGACTTGAATGGGGGTTCAGTGGTGGAAGTCAGTACAACTCTTCTAAAGAGCCCCCAAATCTCACTGATTTGGTCCTCAAAGTGTGACTTTGGTTACCTTGGTCAAAGAGATCTTGCTTCGTTAGTCTGTACATTGACAGCCAGACTAGATTATAACTCGCTTTCTAAATAACTGTAATGTAATAATCTCGGATTTTAGAAAAGTCTGTTTTTTGCTCCGTCTTTTGCCTGAAATAAAACTCTTCAGGTGTGGGTATCCCTCCAAAGGAAGGGTATTTATTGTGTGTGTATGTGTGTATGTGTATGTGTGTATGTGTGTATATGTGTGTGTGTGTGTGTGTGATAATTCACTCCAAATTCCACAGACATAACAAACCACTGAGAGGTAAATAGGACACACCTGTGAGAAAGTGTTTTCCACGCCCAGGAACTGTGTGGCGCTCCCAGAACAGGCAATTTCACAGGAATGTCTCAAATCTAACCCCGGAAACTAAGAGGAGGAAGAGAAAGCAACAGAAATATCAAAGTTCCAGGAAAACAGGTCTGACCTACTATACCGCCCCAAAGAGATTGTACATGACCGCAGCAATACCCCGGCCTACTCCTTTATTACACAGGGGAGACGCAGAGCGTCTCTGGGGCAGAACTGCATTCATTTCTGCTCTGTGCCCCCCTAGTCCGGGGATACCTACCTGTAAATGTAGTGACTGAGCAGTCGCCTCCAGGGGAAACTATGGATGTTTAATTCTCCCACTTTATGTGGGGCAATAGGAATCCGCAACATCATTCGTAAACCACCAGGAAGTACTGGAGCTGGCGTCTCCCACCCCTGATATAGGGAAATACTGGAGCCGGCGTCTCCCACCCTGATATAGGGAAGTACTGGAGCTGGCGTCTCCCACCCTGATATAGGGAAGTACTGGAGCTGGCGTCTCCCACCCCTGATATAGAGAAGTACTGGAGCTGGCATCTCCTACCCCTGATATAGGGAAGTACTGGAGCTGGCGTCTCCCACCCTGATATAGGGAAGTACTGGATCTGGCGTCTCCCACCCCTGATATAGGGAAATACTGGAGCCGGCGTCTCCCACCCTGATATAGGGAAGTACTGGAGCTGGCGTCTCCCACCCTGATATAGGGAAGTACTGGAGCTGGCGTCTCCCACCCCTGATATAGAGAAGTACTGGAGCTGGCATCTCCTACCCCTGATATAGGGAAGTACTGGAGCTGGCGTCTCCCACCCTGATATAGGGAAGTACTGGATCTGGCGTCTCCCAAACTGATATAGGGAAGTACTGGAGCTGGCGTCTCCCACCCCTGATATAGGGAAGTACTGGAGCTGGCGTCTCCCACCCTGATATAGGGAAGTACTGGAGCTGGCGTCTCCCACCCCTGATATAGGGAAGTACTGGAGCTGGCGTCTCCCACCCTGATATAGGGAAGTACTGGAGCTGGCGTCTCCCACCCCTGATATAGGGAAGTACTGGAGCTGGCGTCTCCCACCCCTGATATAGGGAAGTACTGGAGCCGGCGTCTCCCACCCCTGATATAGAGAAGTACTGGATCCGGCGTCTCCCACCCCTGATATAGGGAAGTACTGGAGCTGGCGTCTCCCACGCCTGATATAGGGAAGTACTGGAGCTGGCGTCTCCCACCCCTGATATAGGGAAGTACTTGAGCTGGCGTCTCCCACCCCTGATATAGAGAAGTACTGGAGCTGGCGTCTCCCACCCTGATATAGGGAAGTACTGGAGCTGGCGTCTCCCACCCCTGATATAGGGAAGTACTGGAGCCGGCGTCTCCCACCCCTGATATAGGGAAGTACTGGAGCCGGCGTCTCCCACTCCTGATATAGGGAAGTACTGGAGCGGGCGTCTCCCACCCCTGATATAGGGAGGTACTGGAGCTGGTGTCTCCCACCCCTGATATAGGGAAGTACTGGAGCGGGCGTCTCCCACCCCTGATATAGGGAAGTACTGGAGCTGGCGTCTCCCACCCCTGATACAGGGAAGTACTGGAGCTGGCGTCTCCCACCCCTGATACAGGGAAGTACTGGAGCTGGCGTCTCCCACCCCTGATACAGGGAAGTACTGGAGCCGGCGTCTCCCACCCCTGATATAGAGAAGTACTGGATCCGGCGTCTCCCACCCCTGATATAGGGAAGTACTGGAGCTGGCGTCTCCCACCCCTGATATAGAGAAGAACTGGAGCTGGCGTCTCCCACCCCTGATATAGGGAAGTACTGGAGCTGGCGTCTCCCACCCCTGATATAGGGAAGTACTGGAGCTGGCGTCTCCCACCCCTGATATAGGGAAGTACTGGAGCTGGCGTCTCCCACCCCTGATATAGAGAAGTACTGGAGCTGGCGTCTCCCACCCTGATATAGGGAAGTACTGGAGCCGGCGTCTCCCACCCCTGATATAGGGAAGTACTGGAGCCGGCATCTCCCACCCCTGATATAGGGAAGTACTGGAGCCGGCGTCTCCCACCCCTGATATAGGGAAGTACTGGAGCGGGCGTCTCCCACCCCTGATATAGGGAAGTACTGGAGCTGGCGTCTCCCACCCCTGATATAGGGAAGTACTGGAGCGGGCGTCTCCCACCCCTGATATAGAGAAGTACTGGAGCTGGCGTCTCCCACCCCTGATATAGGGAAGTACTGGAGCTGGCGTCTCCCACCCCTGATATAGGGAAGTACTGGAGCCGGCATCTCCCACCCCTGATATAGGGAAGTACTGGAGCCGGCGTCTCCCACCCCTGATATAGGGAAGTACTGGAGCGGGCGTCTCCCACCCCTGATATAGGGAAGTACTGGAGCTGGCGTCTCCCACCCCTGATATAGGGAAGTACTGGAGCGGGCGTCTCCCACCCCTGATATAGAGAAGTACTGGAGCTGGCGTCTCCCACCCCTGATATAGGGAAGTACTGGAGCTGGCGTCTCCCACGCCTGATATAGAGAAGTACTGGAGCTGGCGTCTCCCACCCCTGATATAGAGAAGTACTGGAGCTGGCGTTTCCCACACCTGATATAGGGAAGTACTGGAACGGGCGTCTCCCACCCCTGATATAGGGAAGTACTGGAGCTGGCGTCTCCCACCCTGATATAGGGAAGTACTGGAGCTGGCGTCTCCCACCCCTGATATAGAGGATTCCTAATAAGGGGTTTGATCTCTGTTATACAGGGGAGGATCTTTGTTGGAAGTGATTTGACACCCTCTGTTTTTCTTTTACATTACAGAGCATGTTTAGGTTCGAGGGCTTCCCCAAAAAACCCGTGCTGATTTAATCCGAGTTTACTAATTGCAGAATAATATACCTGTGTGTTACCTAACTGTTCCAGATTTCCATGTCCTCCTCCAACCCTACCAAACAGTCCGTGAATATGTTGTAAAATGCTACATTTCAGTGGGAAATAAGCAAAGTCCTCTTTCCACACTGTGCTCGGATTTTTAGAGCTAATTGCTAATGAGTAACGAGCTTCATTTTGGGATTCTGTTTCCATGGAAACAAATATTTAACTGCACATGTTTTTCGGAAGGACGCGCGTTTTGTATATTTTATATAGCGCTGACTTGTGGGAATGTCTTACTTTGCGATTCTCTTTGTAACAGAATATTTGGATCTTTGCTTTTTCAACATGATAAATGAGAAACCTCATCCTAGTAAAACAATGTTGGCAAACTGTACAGTAAGCGTCACATTGTGTGCATGTGTTAATTGTGTCTCCCCTCGTGTTTTATAGGCTTTTAATAATGTGTGGTCTTCGGTAACCTAATGGCACTAAAGGGCACTTAATGCATCATCACTTGTGTACATGTTCCCACTTCATCATGTTTATGTTGCTATAAACTTTACCTCCTTCTAAAAACTAGTCCTGTATGTTACTCGTGTTCTTGTGCCACTTGCTGAGAAATGCTATAAACATAAAACGTTATGGTGTGTCCCAGCAGACCAATCCCTCTGCTTGTAATACTGTACCCATGCAATAAAACCACATCCATCACAGGTCCATGCTACAGGAATAGGATATTTATTAGTGCAACTGTATTTATTTATAGCATAGACACTGGAATTGAACATTGATATCTTCAGATGAAGTGCAGTGACATTCAGAAAGTGGGCGTATGGTGGGGATGTGAGAATAACAATACTGTAGCTTTATTTCATATAAGGGAGAAGGAGCGGCTCAGTGAGTGAAGACACTGACTGGCACTGAGTGTGAAGCAGGGGAACCTGAGAGAAGGAGCGGCTCAGTGAGTAAAGACACTGACTGGCACTGAGTGTGAAGCAGGGGATCCTGGGAGAAGGAGCGGCTCAGTCCCCCGGCATTTAATTGGGATGTCTGTAACTGCCGCGCACCGCTGCTATAGCGCATGGTACGCAGCACATAGAAATGTTGCAGAGTTACAATCTGTTTTTATTGCCTCTGGCACAGGGAGATAAAGTGACTTGCCCAAGGTCACAAGGAGCCGACACCGGATTTGAACCAGACTCCCCTGCTTCACTCTCAGTGTCGCTGTTACCAGAGTCTTTACTCACTGAGCCGCTGCTTCTCCCAGGCTCCCCTGCTTCACACTCAGTGTCACACTCACGGAGCCGCTCCTCCAGCCCAGGTTATAGAGACATGCATCGTGGGTGCAGTTTGCTGACAAGTTTGTAGAGGTTCAACTTTCCCTTGTGAGGTGTAATTGTTATCGCACTTTATTTTATACAGTAAAATGTACTCCTTTTTTTCCTACTTAAACCACCTTTTACTTTCTTAAAATAGCCGTACTGTTTTTCATCATAATATTGAAGTATGTATTTTTAGAAAACTAAAAACATACCTAAAAGGCATATATTCTTACTTTTTTAGGCAATTAAAAAGATTTGTAATAACTACTGACAACTCTCCCACCAGAAAGTACACTGTTAAAGTCCTGCCATCTCTGGGGATTGTACAACGTGTCTGTACTTGTGTTAGTCCATTCTGTACTTCAGTGGCTGATGAGAATGGGAAAAAGTACATTTTGCAATGCTAACACTAAAAATATACCCTTATTTACATATATATGATAACATTCTAACTGAATTATTGCAACATTTATTCCAAGCGGCTTCCAGAAAATATAAGCCACTTGCACCAAGTTACAATGAGGAAAACGCACCACAAGAGAAACCAGATCACAACCACTGAACTGGTGTTATTATAAATGTACGTTTGCCACGGTCACTGGCTTCTGCTTCTGGAGCCAGATAATTAAGGATCTACATGTGCTCTGTGAGAGTCGCTCAGTTGCTCCACGTACAGTAGGTAATGAATGCATCCATTGTTGGAATTACTTTATGTCAACAACTGACAATATTGTTGGTGTAACTATTGATTACCAGAATAACAGCTTATCACACACATTACCATGCTCTTTCCTACCTGTTTGCAGTAACCTGGCATGCCTCACTGGGAACCTTTGCACACGTTTGTTTTTGAAGTTGTGGGATTATTGAGTCATTGCGTTGACGAGCCCCAGATACTCGGGACTTACCAAATCCTACACTCCCGGTTCCTGGTGCCGGGAGCTGGTCAGATTAGGGTAAACACACTCGATATTTCATATTCTGAGACGGAGAGGATGTGCGGGAATGGGCCTGTGTGCAAAGGCAGCCCGAGGGAAGGGAATACCATTCCTTCGCAGGGACCCAGGTAGCGGGGCTGGATTGTTTATTATATTTAGCAGTATTTTCTGCAGTAGATACTGCCGGGCTTCACTAAGTAGGAGACGCTTTAGGAAGTTGTGTTTATTATTATTATTATGATTATGAATCAAAAATACAAACTGTGTCCCTTAAACTTTAAAATCTCCACCTAGTGCCGGGTCTGGCCTCCTCTCAGTGCCGGGTCTGGCCTCCTCTCAGTGCCGGGTCTGGCCTCCTCTCTGTGCCGGGTCTGGCCTCCTCTCAGTGCCGGGTCTGGCCTCCTCTCAGTGCCGGGTCTGGCCTCCTCTAAGTGCCGGGTCTGGCCTCCTCTTAGTGCCGGGTCTGGCCTCCTCTCAGTGCCGGGTCTGGCCTCCTCTCAGTGCCGGGTCTGGCCTCTCAGTGCCCGGTCTGGCCTCCTCTCAGTGCCCGGTCTGGCCTCCTCTCAGTGCCGGGTCTGGCCTCCTCTCAGTGCCGGGTCTGGCCTCCTCTCAGTGCCGGGTCTGGCCTCCTCTCAGTGCCGGGTCTGGCCTCCTCTCAGTGCCGGGTCTGGCCTCCTCCCAGTGCCGGGTCTGGCCTCCTCCCAGTGCCGGGTCTGGCCTCCTCTCAGTGCCGGGTCTGGCCTCCTCTCAGTGCCGGGTCTGGCCTCCTCTCAGTGCAGGGTCTGGCCTCCTCCTAGTGCCGGGTCTGGCCTCCTCCTAGTGCCGGGTCTGGCCTCCTAGTGCCGGGTCTGGCCTCCTAGTGCAGGGTCTGGCCTCCTCTCAGTGCCGTGTCTGGCATCCTCTCAGTGCAGGGTCTGGCCTCCTCCTAGTGCCGGGTCTGGCCTCCTCATAGTGCCGGGTCTGGCCTCCTAGTGCCGGGTCTGGCATCCTAGTGCAGGGTCTGGCCTCCTCTCAGTGCCGGGTCTGGCCTCCTCCTAGTGCAGGGTCTTGCCTCCTTCTAGTGCAGGGTCTAGCCTCTTCCTAGTGCAGGGTCTGGCCTCCTCTCAGTGCCGGGTCTGGCCTCCTCTCAATGCCGGGTCTGGCCTCCTCTCAATGCCGGGTCTGGCCTCCTCTCAATGCCGGGTCTGGCCTCCTCTCAGTGCCGGGTCTGGCCTCCTCTCAGTGCCGGGTCTGGCCTCCTAGTGCCGGGTCTGGCCTCCTCTCAGTGCTGGGTCTGGCCTCCTCTCAGTGCAGGGTCTGGCCTCCTCTCAGTGCCGGGTCTGGCCTCTTCCTAGTGCAGGGTCTGGCCTCCTCTCAGTGCCGGGTCTGGCCTCCTCTAAATGCCGGGTCTGGCCTCCTCTCAATGCCGGGTCTGGCCTCCTCTCAGTGCCGGGTCTGGCCTCCTCTCAGTGCCGGGTCTGGCCTCCTAGTGCCGGGTCTGGCCTCCTAGTGCCGGGTCTGGCCTCCTAGTGCCGGGTCTGGCCTCCTAGTGCCGGGTCTGGCCTCCTAGTGCCGGGTCTGGCCTCCTAGTGCCGGGTCTGGCCTCATCTCAGTGCCGGGTCTGGCCTCCTCTCAGTGCCGGGTCTGGCCTCCTCTCAGTGCCGGGTCTGGCCTCCTAGTGCCGGGTCTGGCCTCCTAGTGCCGGGTCTGGCCTCCTAGTGCCGGGTCTGGCCTCCTAGTGCCGGGTCTGGCCTCATCTCAGTGCCGGGTCTGGCCTCCTCTCAGTGCAGGGTCTGGCCTCTTCCTAGTGCAGGGTCTGGCCTCCTCTCAGTGCCGGGTCTGGCCTCCTCTCAGTGCCGGGTCTGGCCTCCTCTCAGTGCAGGGTCTGGCCTCCTCTCAGTGCTGGGTCTGGCCTCCTCCTAGTGCAGGGTCTGGCCTCTTCCTAGTGCAGGGTCTGGCCTCTTCCTAGTGCAGGGTCTGGCCTCCTCTCAGTGCCGGGTCTGGCCTCCTCTCAGTGCCGGATCTGGCCTCCTCCTAGTGCCGGGTCTGGCCTCCTCTCAGTGCCGGATCTGGCCTCCTCCTAGTGCCGGGTCTGGCCTCCTACTAGTGCCGGGTCTGGCCTCCTCTCAGTGCTGGGTCTGGCCTCCTCTCAGTGCAGGGTCTGGCCTCCTCTCAGTGCAGGGTCTGGCCTCCTCTCAGTGCCGGGTCTGGCCTCCTCTCAGTGCAGGGTCTGGCCTCCTCTCAGTGCAGGGTCTGGCCTCCTCTCAGTGCCGGGTCTGGCCTCCTCTCAGTGCTGGGTCTGGCCTCCTCTCAGTGCCGGGTCTGGCCTCCTCTCAGTGCCGGGTCTGACCTCCTCTCAGTGCCGGGTCTGGCCTCCTCTCAGTGCAGGGTCTGGCCTCCTCCCAGTGCCGGGTCTGGCCTCCTCTCAGTGCCGGGTCTGGCCTCCTCTCAGTGCCGGGTCTGGCCTCCTCTCAGTGCAGGGTCTGGCCTCCTCCTAGTGCCGGGTCTGGCCTCCTCCTAGTGCCGGGTCTGGCCTCCTAGTGCCGGGTCTGGCCTCCTAGTGCAGGGTCTGGCCTCCTCTCAGTGCCGGGTCTGGCATCCTCTCAGTGCAGGGTCTGGCCTCCTCTCAGTGCAGGGTCTGGCCTCCTCCTAGTGCCGGGTCTGGCCTCCTCCTAGTGCCGGGTCTGGCCTCCTAGTGCCGGGTCTGGCCTCCTAGTGCAGGGTCTGGCCTCCTCCTAGTGCAGGGTCTTGCCTCCTCCTAGTGCAGGGTCTAGCCTCTTCCTAGTGCAGGGTCTGGCCTCCTCTCAGTGGCGGGTCTGGCCTCCTCTCAGTGCCAGGTCTGGCCTCTTCCTAGTGCAGGGTCTGGCCTCCTTCTAGTGCCGGATCTGGCCTCCTCCTAGTGCCGGGTCTGGCCTCCTACTAGTGCCGGGTCTGGCCTCCTCTCAGTGCCGGGTCTGGCCTCCTCTCAGTGCAGTGTCTGGCCTCCTCTTAGTGCCTGGTCTGGCCTCCTCTTAGTGCCGGGTCTGGCCTCCTCTCAGTGCCGGGTCTGGCCTCCTCTCAGTGCCGGGTCTGGCCTCCTCTCAGTGCCGGGTCTGGCCTCCTCTCAGTGCCGGGTCTGGCCTCCTCTCAGTGCAGGGTCTGGCCTCCTCTCAGTGCCGGGTCTGGCCTCCTCTCAGTGCCGGTTCTGGCCTCCTCTCAGTGCCGCGTCTGGCCTCCTCTCAGTGCCGCGTCTGGCCTCCTCTCAGTGCCGGGTCTGGCCTCCTCTCAGTGCCGGGTCTGGCCTCCTCTCAGTGCAGGGTCTGGCCTCCTCTCAGTGCCGGGTCTGGCCTCCTCTCAGTGCCGGTTCTGGCCTCCTCTCAGTGCCGCGTCTGGCCTCCTCTCAGTGCCGCGTCTGGCCTCCTCTCAGTGCCGGGTCTGGCCTCCTCTCAGTGCCGGTTCTGGCCTCCTCTCAGTGCCGGGTCTGGCCTCCTCTCAGTGCAGGGTCTGGCCTCCTCCTGAAGGTTTGTTTAGCAATCTCCAGAATCCTATTAGAAAACACAATCGTCCAGCTCTGACACATGTTGGACCCAAACCGTAACTCTTGAGTGTAACCCCGGAGCATTTAACCTCTGAGTTTAACCCCGGGGCATTAGCCAGAAGCTGTGAACTTAAACTTCTGAAATGAAGATGTATATATTGCAATTTAAATATATTGTTCCCATAACCTGACTTCCATTCAACAGATCTCCACTAAAGTTAAATAAGTGTCATATTGACCAGGAGATTTCTCGCTGTGCGCAGCGCTACCACTCTGTGTATACAAAATAGGGATTGTTTGTAATGGGCAAACAAAAGACATGTGGCCAAATAAATCACATGGCATTTGAGAGCTGGAAGGTGCAGCGTGACCAGTGCCGGGACAATAGATTCTGCCTTTATTGTGCTACCACGGTGTTCACAGAAGGGTAACACAGAGGGATGTCACGAGTGCTCACCACAAACAAGGCGGGACCACGAGGCTGGGGTGGGGATATTGATAGCCACCGACCAACAACCGAGCAGCCACGTCCGGAGTGCAGAGTGGTAGTCATGTAGCTGGGTCAGGGTAGGAGAGGTCAGATTGGTCGAGGTATTTGACGTGGTCAAGGAGAGGAGAAGGTCGGATAGTCATTGATGCGGTGCCGGGGTTCAGGGGTAGAGAGAGTAGAATAGTCCATAGCCGTGGTCCAGGGGTCAGAAGTTGGGAGTCCGGGTGCAAGCTGAGGTCAAAAATACTGGGTCTGGCCTCCTCTCAGGGCAGGGTCTGGCCTTCTAGTGCAGGGTCTGGCCTCCTCTCAGTGCAGGGTCTGGCCTCCTCTCAGTGCAGGGTCTGGCCTCCTAGTGCCGGGTCTGGCCTCCTCTCAGTGCAGGGTCTGGCCTCCTCTCGGTGCAGGGTCTGGCCTCCTCCTAGTGCCGGGTCTGGCCTCCTCTCAGTGCAGGGTCTGGCCTCCTCTCAGTGCAGGGTCTGGCCTCCTCTCAGTGCATGGTCTGTCCTCTCAGTGCAGGGTCTGGCCTCCTCTCAGTGCCGGGTCTGGCCTCTTCCTAGTGCCGGGTCTGGCCTCTTCCTAGTGCCTGGTCTGGCCTCCTCTCAGTGCCGGGTCTGGCCTCCTCTCAGTGACAGGTCTGGCCTCCTCTCAGTGACAGGTCTGGCCTCCTCCTAGTGCAGGGTCTGGCCTCCTCCTAGTGCAGGGTCTGGCCTCCTCTCAGTGCAGGGTCTGGCCTCCTCTCAGTGCAGGGTCTGGCCTCCTCTCAGTGCAGGGTCTGGCCTCCTAGTGCAGGGTCTGGCCTCCTCCTAGTGCAGGGTCTGGCCTCCTCTCAGTGCAGGGTCTGGCCTCCTCTCAGTGCAGGGTCTGGCCTCCTAGTGCAGGAACAAGGCAACAGGAAGCACACAAGAAAGTTTATGCTGAGCCAATTTGCCAAGGGGCTGGCTGAGCATATAAAGGAGAGAGAGCCAATGGAAAGGCTGCAGGGTGTGAGCATCATCAGTATGCTGTATAGTGATAGGCAGGGGCGGAGCCCGTAGCAGCTGTGAAATAAGTGATCCCGTTAACCCCTTGAGTGACTGTGACCGCGCAGCGTCTGCACGTATTCCGCGTGCACTGTGCCCTGCCCCTGTCGTCACAGAGGCGGGACCTGGAGGCGGTCCCCACAGTGTCAGCCTTCCTCGCGGGGCGGCGGCTGTGGCTGACGTGCATCACCTGTGACATCGCGGGATGTCACGGAGGCGGAGCCAGGGGACGGTGTCTGCCCTTCCAGCAGCGCAGGTTGTGGCAGGCGCACGTCATTGGTGACGTTGCGAGATGCGTGACTGGGCTGGACCTTGCGCTGATCCTCACAAGGGATATGTGAGAAATGGAAAGTCTTGTTTAGACCTAGAAAACGTATAGCAACAGATGTATAAGCTCTGTCCTGCCAAGGTAATAAGAACAAATAACGAATGTGTATAGTTCTTCATTGCCAGCGGCTGTATGTACCATATAGTCAACGTGGAATTAAGAAGCGACCACCAAAGGCCTTTCTCAGCCGCTCTCAGAGTGCAGCGTTTGCCACAATAGATTCCTGAATAACCAGTTATCCTGGTGAAGAACTGAAGCAGAGGTTCATCTTATAAAGGGTTAACTCAGCGCAATTCAGTTCCACCGCCCTTTCCAGCAACAAATTCATTTGGGCTTTCTGCAAAATGAAAAACCTTTCAGCGGAAATGTGGGGACTTTGTAAATAGTTACAATCAGTGTGAGTCCATGAGATCCGCTGAGTGACACGAGTGTATCCCAATAAGAAAGGGAGTCACAGCTCGGTCTGGTACTGAAATATTACATCTGAGTATTGCTAGGGAAATCCCACAACTATAGCGCTATTAATTCCACGATCACCATCTTTGTACATTTGTTCCTGGTCGTACTGGGATTTGTACTCACATTGAGTGATTGAGTGACCATTAGAACGAGGCATTATTTCCCTTTACACTGCACAAGAATCACCTTGGGAATGTCTCCAGGCTTCTCATACATCTCATCCCTTCTTTCCTCTAACCCAAAGAACCACAAAGAGTGCTGCTCTGTATTATTGATATACCCAGTCCTTATATTCTTTGCTGCTATTCCTTGCAAGATTTTAGTGCCTATTTACAAAACTAATTTTAGGCAGTAATGCAATGACCGTGATTGTGTATTTATTTATAAAATAATAATATATATCTCAGTGTCGGGGTTTGTTATATCCAGTATGGCTTTAAACTGTGCTACATGCAGAGTTGCCAGTACCGCAATAACTTGTTGTTTTGGGGGAATAGATTAAATTAAGGTCCATTTAAATGAGGCCGTGCTGAAAACCAAAAAGCTGTTTAATGGATTTGTCTTCATTAAATTTGCATCAAAGGCAAAGCCACTTTAGAGGAATTCTAAATGAGATTGCTACCGAGGATAAGTGAGAGCCGCACTTCCTGTAGTATAGGATGGGCGCATGCGTACAGAGATAAGTGAGAGCCGCGCTGCCTGTAGTATAGGATGGGCGCATGCGTACAGAGATAAGTGAGAGCCGCGCTGCCTGTAGTATAGGATGGGCGCATGCGTACAGAGATAAGTGAGAGTCGCCGCTGCCTGTAGTATAGGATGGGCGCATGCGTACAGAGATAAGTGAGAGCCGCGCTGCCTGTAGTATAGTATGGGCGCATGCGTACAGAGGATAAGTGAGAGCCGCGCTTCCTGTAGTATAGGATGGGCGCATGCGTACAGAGATAAGTGAGAGTCGCCGCTGCCTGTAGTATAGGATGGGCGCATGCGTACAGAGATAAGTGAGAGCCGCACTTCCTGTAGTATAGGATGGGCGCATGCGTACAGAGATAAGTGAGAGCCGCGCTGCCTGTAGTATAGTATGGGCGCATGCGTACAGAGGATAAGTGAGAGCCGCGCTGCCTGTAGTATAGGATGGGCGCATGCGTACAGAGATAAGTGAGAGTCGCCGCTGCCTGTAGTATAGGATGGGCGCATGCGTACAGAGATAAGTGAGAGCCGCACTTCCTGTAGTATAGGATGGGCGCATGCGTACAGAGATAAGTGAGAGCCGCGCTGCCTGTAGTATAGGATGGGCGCATGCGTACAGAGATAAGTGAGAGCCGCGCTGCTTGTAGTATAGGATGGGCGCATGCGAACAGAGGATAAGTGAGAGCCGCGCTTCCTGTAGTATAGGATGGGCGCATGCGTACAGAGATAAGTGAGCGTCGCCGCTGCCTGTAGTATAGGATGGGCGCATGCGTACAGAGATAAGTGAGCGCCGCCGCTGCCTGTAGTATAGGATGGGCGCATGCGTACAGAGATAAGTGAGCGTCGCCGCTGCCTGTAGTATAGGATGGGCGCATGCGTACAGAGATAAGTGAGCGCCGCCGCTGCCTGTAGTATAGGATGGGCGCATGCGTACAGAGATAAGTGAGCGCCGCCGCTGCCTGTAGTATAGGATGGGCGCATGCGTACAGAGATAAGATAGAGAAAAGAAACAAACTTCGAAGGCAAATATATATGCATGCGAGGTCAAATACTAACGTCACCTACAGAATGTGACCCCGTCGCTGGCCGCGAATGGGTTAAAAATAAAATGGTAATAATATGGAATCCGTGTATGGCTTTGAGCGACGCTGTTTTTCCCCGCTGGGCTGCCAAGCAGATTTCTTTTGAGATTAATAACTTGGGAACAGAGACCCAACTCGTGAGAATCTCAATATGAAATCTCCACGGGTATGTGTGTTTATAGAGATGTAACATTCGTAATCCCGTCACTTGCAGAGCAATGCATTGTGGGTCAGTCTAGCAGTGAGGCAGGGGAGCGAATTATATGCAATTTGCCCTTAATCCCTAGTGTGCTGTACCGAACCCAAACAGAGGGAACCCAAAGGCAAATATAAATAAGCAGCCCAAACAGAACCTGATTCATTAGAGTGCACACCGATTCCTTTGTTCTCTGACACACACTGGAAATAAATCCTGTTCACAAAATGTTATAAAATAAAATCTATTTTTGTATATATATTTGTCTATATTGTACGCTGTCGGGAGCAGGGTCCTCATTACCTTCTATACCTGTTTGTGCATGTCTGTCTGCATTTGTATATGAGGCTGAGATTACAGTATGCGCTCATCACAGGCGCCTCTCGCCCGAGCACTCATCCCATCACGGATGCCTCTCGCCCGAGCGCTTATCCAATCACAGGCGTCTCTCCCCCGAGCGCTTATCCCATCACAGACGCCTCTCGCCTGAGCGTTCATCCCATCACAGGCGCCTCTCATCTGAGCGTTCATCCCATCACAGGCGTCTCTCGCCTGAGCGTTCATCCCATCACAGGCGCCTCTCGCCTGAGCGCTCATCCCATCACAGGCGTCTCTCGCCCGAGCGCTCATCCCATCACAGGCGCCTCTCGCCTGAGCGCTCATCCCATCACAGGCGCCTCTCGCCCAAGCGCTCATCCCATCACAGGCGTCTCTCGCCCGAGCGCTCATCCCATCACAGGCGTCTCTCGTCTGAGCGCTCATCCCATCACAGGCGCCTCTCGCCTGAGCGCTCATCCCATCACAGGCGCCTCTCGCCTGAGCGCTCATCCCATCACAGGCGCCTCTCGCCTGAGCGCTCATCCCATCACAGACGCCTCTCGCCCAAGCGCTCATCCCATCACAGGCGCCTCTCGCCCGAGCGATGTGGGAATTCAGCTGGACGCGATTGGGGAGACGTGGCGGGCGCGTTACGAGGCTGGTTCGCTGTGATTGGCTGAACCGCTCACGTGATGCAGCCGTCACTTGAAAATACATTTTTTGCCTTTTCAAAATGCTATCGCGCTCCGTTGTGTGCGTGTGCGCACTAGGGGCGGCCTCATAGGGATTCTGCCATTTTTTCTTGTAGCGAACGCCATGACACGGACTATAATCTCAGCCTAATTTATGTTTCAGGCCAATCTATGTAATGTCTATGGCAGTATAGGGAATGTGGGTTAGCTGTGTGTAAATGGTGGTCCTGTCTTTTACATAAATACCTTAGGTCTGTATTTATGCCTGTGTTAGCAATCCCCCCCCATCCTGCTTAGATACTTGTTATTGTGTGGTGATGAAATTAACATAATTTGCATTTGCAGGGCTGACATGTTATGTGCCTGTTCCTATCATTTCTATGGAGGGAGTTTCTGTAATCCCTTGAGCTAAACTGTTCCATAGAAAAGATATGATCTGGACAAAGGTAGGGGACTAGTTGATAGAATCAGTTACCAGGTCTGAGCCCCAGGCACTGTTTCTCTTGGCAGGCTGCCCTTGCTCAAAGTTAAAGGATAGCCACCAAGGGCTATATAAGGGACAATGCTGATCAGAGCACTAGTCCATCTGAGAGACACTCTGGGAAGGAGTGTGGAGTTTGACTGTGACCAGCTGGAGATACATGTCAGAGTGGCTGCTATGTGTTCAGCACTCTGATATCCTGAAGCAGAGAAGCGGACAGGGTAAACCCATTTGATGCAGGTCCCTGCATCTTGTGAGACTAGAGACTCCCCCTCACCCCCAGGTCCCCAGTGTAATAAGTGTATGTTATATTGTGTATTGCTGTATTTTCTGGTTTACCCAGAATAAACTCCGTTTGTTAAATGACTTTGTCCTGTACTTAGTGATAGTGAACCCAGAAGGTTTCGGTGTTAAAAGTACTGGTCTCCTGTGACATTTCATTCAAGTTTAAATATCCTAATTGGCTTCCTATTGGATTGCCATAGAAATCCCCAGGACAAACCAGTCCGTATACTGGTAACTTCATGTGTAAGTATCTTGGCCCCGGAGCTGAAAATAACTCGCAGGGGCTCGCCGATTCTCATCCTGTAAATGAAAACAAAGAGATTAATGAAAAAGGAGGTTTTAGTAATCTGTAAAAATACAGGCCGAGAAACAGCTTGAAGTGAGGACAGCTGGGTTATTAGATTGTGCGTCTAAGAGCAAATACACCTTTAGGAACCCTTTAGCTTCAAGTCCTTATACAATTTATAGTGCCCAACGGAGTCAGTATAAACACATTAAGAAACATAATACATTGTATAAGAACCTGGAAACTACGCAGCTAACTTCCCCCCACTCAGTACAGTAGGATACGCGGTTATTACGGCTCCATTAGTGCTGGCAACGTCACTTCACCGAGGTGAAGACATAATGGCTCAGTAAAAGGTTTGGCTTGTTTGTGAACCTGTTTTAAAGTAACGTTAAAAGGCTGCACTGCATTCATCACCTCAAGTGACAGGCGTGAGCACTCACTCTGAGTGCCATTCATCACTGCAAGTGACAGGCGTGAGCGCTCACTCAGAGCGCCATTCATCACCTCAAGTGACATGCGTGAGCGCTCACTCAGAGCGCCATTCATCACCTCAAGTGACAGGCGTGAGCAATCACTCAGAGCGCCATTCATCACCTCAAGTGACATGCGTGAGCGCTCACTCAGAGCGCCATTCATCACCTCAAGTGACATGCGTGAGCGCTCACTCAGAGCGCCATTCATCACCTCAAGTGACATGCGTGAGCGCTCACTCAGAGCACCATTCATCACTGCAAGTGACAGGCGTGAGCGCTCACTCAGAGCGCCATTCATCACCTCAAGTGACATGCGTGAGCGCTCACTCAGAGCGCCATTCATCACCTCAAGTGACAGGCGTGAGCAATCAC
Source organism: Ascaphus truei (assembly GCF_040206685.1). Classification (NCBI taxonomy): domain Eukaryota; kingdom Metazoa; phylum Chordata; class Amphibia; order Anura; family Ascaphidae; genus Ascaphus; species Ascaphus truei. The sequence goes on from NC_134491.1 coordinate 41,279,728, forward strand.
TCAGAGCGCCATTCATCACCTCAAGTGACATGCGTGAGCGCTCACTCAGAGCGCCATTCATCACCTCAAGTGACATGCGTGAGCGCTCACTCAGAGCGCCATTCATCACTTCAAGTGACAGGCGTGAGCGCTCACTCAGAGCGCCATTCATCACTTCAAGTGACAGGCGTGAGCGCTCACTCAGAGCGCCAATTGTCACTTCAAGTGACAGATGTGAGCGCTCACTCAGAGCACCATTCATCAGTTCAAGTGACAGGCATGAGCAATCACTCAGAGCGCCATTCATCACCTCAAGTGACATGCGTGAGCGCTCACTCAGAGCGCCATTCATCACCTCAAGTGACATGCGTGAGCGCTCACTCAGAGCGCCATTCATCACTTCAAGTGACAGGCGTGAGCGCTCACTCAGAGCGCCATTCATCACTTCAAGTGACAGGCGTGAGCGCTCACTCAGAGCGCCAATTGTCACTTCAAGTGACAGATGTGAGCGCTCACTCAGAGCACCATTCATCAGTTCAAGTGACAGGCATGAGCGCTCACTCAGAGCGCCATTCATCACCGCAAGTGACGGGCGTGAGCGCTCACTCGGAGCGCCATTCATCACCGCAAGTGACAGATGTGAGCGCTCACTCGGAGCGCGTCATTCTGCCATGTGCCAGATACAAGCTTATCTTGCTGCAGATTGTTTCCTCTCTTTGTGATGCGTGCGCGTCTTTGTGATGCGTGCGCGTCTCTGTGATGCGTGCGCGTCTCTTTTTCAGAGTAAGATTAAATAACAAACGGAACCAGGTGTATCATTTCATTTCAAATGTAACATTTTTGAGGTACTCCATGAGGCCGCGGGCACGGTGCCTCGGGCCGCGCTGAGCCGCGCTCCTGCTCAGCCTCGCCTGCTCAAGCTGGTGCTTTTTTGCGTCCTGGCAGGGGAGGCAGTGAGCGCGCTTTGGGGGCGGGGTGGAGGTGGGGCGTGGCTGGAGGCGGGGCTAGTCCCTCGTTCCCATTGGATGTTTGCGGTCACGTGACCAGCCCTCCGCTCCAGAAAGCATGAAAACGTAATTTAATATGTCAGGTTGCAATTCAGCACGCCTTTGCACGCCCTCGCACGCCCCCGCAAGCCTTTGCACGCCCCCGCACAAGCCCGCTGAAGCCGCACACATACAAGATGCAGGAAGTAAGTGTCCTGGCTCAGCGCGGCTCAGCACGCTATTTTTTTACTATGCCTGCGGCCTTAGGCTATACCAGCGGTGCGCAAATCTGGGGGTGCGCCCCCTAGTGGGGGCGGGAGAATTTCTAGGGGGGCGCGGCGGTTACAGAGGTCACGCGCTGTTCCCCACAGCATTTAAATTAAATGCTGGGGGAGGCGTGAGGCCTCTGCAACTCACCTGCTCTCTCCTGGGTCTTCGGCGGCGCATCGGCATGGCAACGAGCGTCAAATGACGCAGCGGGGTTTAGTCACGTGACCCGCAACATCATTTGACGCCGAGTCATTGGAGAGGGGGGCGCGAACGCTGTGGCTCCCGGGCAGGGGGGGCGCAGCTCAAGAAGTTTGCGCACTCCGGGGCTATACAATACATGCAGAGGGTTAAACTGCGCTCTACCCTCTGAATCTGGAGATCTGCGAATGTCTCCTAAAGGGGTTTGCTACATTTTCATGAGTTTTCCTTAAATTTAGTAATTTTCACAAAACTTTGCATTGATTGAAAATTGTCAAAACGTTGCCAGAGCTTTGCGTACAGGGCTGGATTAGAAAGCGCAATTATGCTCTCTATCGCCCACTCGCCCTCTATCGCCCACTCGCTCTCTATCGCCCACTTGCTCTCTATCGCCCACTCGCCCTCTATCGCCCACTCGCCCTCTATCGCTCACTCGCTCTCTATCGCCCACTCGCTCTCTATCGCCCACTCGCCCTCTATCGCCCTCTCGCTCTCTATCGCCCACTCGCCCTCTAGCTCTCTATCGCCCACTCACTTTCTATCGTCCACTCGCCCTCTATCGCCCACTCGCCCTCTATCGCCCACTCGCTCTCTATCGCCCACTCGCTCGCTCTAGTTGTATAATTGGCTTGATAATGTTGCATATTATGTGCCTTCTGTTTGATACCTGGATGTGTGTTAATTTGATGACCTGTTTTTATCTCCAGTTGAGAGGGAGAATGTGCAGAAGAGAACCTTCACCCGATGGATTAATCTACATTTAGAGAAGGTACGTCCAGCTTTTGACTTATTGTGCGTATGGTACATTAGCTCCACAATCCAGAAGTCATTTTCCACACGTGCTTTTAAGCGGAGCAGGTTGCTATGAATGATGATACATTCTCGTGTGTTAAATTACTCAAAGCAGTAAATAAAAATAAAAAACATGTTTTCCTTCTCATCTAAACCTGTGAAAATATTTCTTCTTTTAAGACTCATATGATGAATGTTTTGTATCTTTATTGGAAAGTTGTTGCCATAGTTATTTTTATAGCATTGCAGATCAGGGAAGTGGGGACAGCATGGTATATATATGTGACAAGTTCAAAAGCTTTCAGCTGCCTCTTCTAAGCCAAAAACATCTCTTTCCTTCCGTTGTATCTGAATTCGAGGCACTTTCTCGATGGTGTTTAAGCCTTGGTGAATTGATCATGGGGCCACGGATAACTGTGGATGACGGCTGTCAAGGATTTTATGAAGAATTGGCTTCTGAAAAAGCTATTTAGTGCTCTAACAATAATTAGATCATGTAGAAACGTTCTGGTCTGTGTTTATTTTCTCATACCAGCCCCATGAAGTCTTTTAGGAACATTACAGGCACAAGGGCTGTTTTGTCTGTCTGGCCATGGGGGGTTTTTTCCTCCTTTTTTTTTTTTGCTTCTATAACGCAAAAATCTCCTTTACCAAAGTATTTCATGGTAATGCTCATACGCTCTGTGTCGCTGTCAAGTGAAATCATTTATTGGGTTGGTTGTTGGTAGTGTTCTTCACACTGGGGAACGCCGCGAGCCACAAACATTCCTTTGGCGGCTATGATAAATTGTAATCTAAAAAGTCTGAGCAACATTCTAACATGTAGTGGGACAAACCCTTTGGTACAGAAGGAGTTAATGCAGACGGCCATGTTCAGGGAGGAGATGAACATGCTGCAAAGTATAATTCTAACGAGTATCTCACAGTCCTAGTTCAATTGAAGTCCTTCCAACTGTTTAGGATCCGTGAAACCCTTTCCGTATGCACTCGGTGGAACTCAATGTTTACAGCTGTTAAAAGGCTTAACATGAAAAATATAACAAAAATACCCAGTGGTTTCAAAAGGCAATAGCTGTATTATTTTCAAACCATGGCAAGTTTCCACAGTACTCTGCACTACTGTATAACAAGCGGAGTAAACGGCACGGGGATTTTCTCACAGAAGCGTTTTTTCTACAATTGTTCGAGGGGAACCAAGTAAAAGTTATTAACGTGATGGGAAACGATAAGGCTTCTGAGACCGTTCTTTCATTAGAAACAGACACAAAATAAGTTACGGTGACTAAAATAAGTGGTAAAAACCTGTAACGTTAATACAAATCTCACGTGTGAGCACATTCACGTCTCCGACTGGTCTGCAACCCTGCGCTTCCCCATTATCTCTTAGCTTACAATGCTTCCACTGCAGCCAGGGATTCTGGGTAATGACAAGCAAATGAGCACACAGTGAGTCATTCTTTACTTCTTATCCATTTTAACATGGGACCCCTATAAGCTTTTCCCTGCCGTATTACACAGCTTGTCACCACAGCCATGTTAAAATGTATACGAAGCCAAAAGGTGACACTGAGTGCTGATTCGCATGTCATTACCCAGAATCCTTTGCTGCAGTGGAAGTGCTGTGTGCTAAGAGGTAATGGGGAAGCGCAGGGTTATAGACCTGTGTGAATGTGCTCACAAGTGGTATGCGTGTTTGCTTAGATTAGAAATCACTTTAGCCCTTTCCCTGCTTTGCAACTTGCTGGCCTCTCACGCAATGAAGCGCTCAGTGAGTTGGAAGTCTGCGTTTTCATGCGCACAATGGATTTACCTTGCAGCTGTGAATCCTCAGATGGGGAGTATTCCAAACACGATCAAATGAGACATCCTAGGCCTTCAGATCACCAGAATAAATGAGAGTGCGGCTTCTGCAGACAGGCTTCGGTTCTCCATGTGCCTCTGGCCTATATGATTCCCCGCAGACCTACGTGTCCGTCACCGTTCCTTATTCAGACTGCAAGGCCAGGGGCATTTATAGGTTATTTGGATTACTGCCACAGGACATTATAGAATTCATGGCACTACCCAATCAGACAATGATTGATGAAGGAGGATTTTGGTATTTGTAGCGTGGAACATATGCAGTGCTGTAGTATAGGAACATATGCAGTGCCTGTAGTATGGGAACATATGCAGTGCCTGTAGTATAGGAACATATGCATTGCCTGTAGTATGGGAAGATATGCATTGCCTGTAGTATGGGAACATATGCAGTGCCTGTAGTATGGGAATATATGCAGTGCCTGTAGTATGGGAATATATGCAGTGCCTGTAGTATGGGAACATATGCAGTGCCTGTAGTATGGGAATATATGCATTGCCTGTAGTATGAGAACATATGCAGTGCCTGTAGTATGGGAATATATGCATTGCCTGTAGTATGGGAACATATGCAGTGCCTGTAGTATGGGAATATATGCAGTGCCTGTAGTATGGGAACATATACAGTGCCTGTAGTATGGGAATATATGCATTGCCTGTAGTATGGGAACATATGCAGTGCCTGTAGTATGGGAATATATGCAGTGCCTGTAGTATGGGAACATATGCATTGCCTGTAGTATGGGAACATATGCAGTGCCTGTAGTATGGGAACATATGCATTGCCTCTAGTATGGGAACATATGCAGTGCCTGTAGTGTGGGAACATATGCATTGCCTGTAGTATGGGAACATATGCATTGCCTGTAGTGTGGGAACATATGCATTGCCTGTAGTGTGGGAACATATGCATTGCCTGTAGTATGGGAACATATGCATTGCCTGTATTATGGGAACATATGCATTGCCTGTAGTATGGGAACATTTGCATTGCCTGTATTATGGGAACATATACAGTGCCTGTAGTATGGGAACATATGCATTGCCTGTAGTATGGGAACATATGCAGTGCCTTTAGTATGGGAACATATGCATTGCCTCTAGTATGGGAACATATGCAGTGCCTGTAGTGTGGGAACATATGCATTGCCTGTAGTATGGGAACATATGCATTGCCTGTAGTATGGGAACATTTGCATTGCCTGTATTATGGGAACATATACAGTGCCTGTAGTATGGGAACATGTGCATTGCCTGTAGTATGAGAACATATGCATTGCCTGTAGTATGAGAACATATGCAGTGCCTGTAGTATGGGAACATATGCAGTGCCTGTAGTATGGGAACATATGCATTGCCTGTAGTATGGGAACATATGCAGTGCCTGTAGTATGGGAACATATGCAGTGCCTGTAGTATAGGAACATATGCATTGCCTGTAGTATGGGAAGATATGCATTGCCTGTAGTATGGGAACATATGCAGTGCCTGTAGTATGGGAATATATGCAGTGCCTGTAGTATGGGAATATATGCAGTGCCTGTAGTATGGGAACATATGCAGTGCCTGTAGTATGGGAATATATGCATTGCCTGTAGTATGAGAACATATGCAGTGCCTGTAGTATGGGAATATATGCATTGCCTGTAGTATGGGAACATATGCAGTGCCTGTAGTATGGGAATATATGCAGTGCCTGTAGTATGGGAACATATACAGTGCCTGTAGTATGGGAATATATGCATTGCCTGTAGTATGGGAACATATGCAGTGCCTGTAGTATGGGAATATATGCAGTGCCTGTAGTATGGGAACATATGCATTGCCTGTAGTATGGGAACATATGCAGTGCCTGTAGTATGGGAACATATGCATTGCCTCTAGTATGGGAACATATGCAGTGCCTGTAGTGTGGGAACATATGCATTGCCTGTAGTATGGGAACATATGCATTGCCTGTAGTGTGGGAACATATGCATTGCCTGTAGTGTGGGAACATATGCATTGCCTGTAGTATGGGAACATATGCATTGCCTGTATTATGGGAACATATGCATTGCCTGTAGTATGGGAACATTTGCATTGCCTGTATTATGGGAACATATACAGTGCCTGTAGTATGGGAACATATGCATTGCCTGTAGTATGGGAACATATGCAGTGCCTTTAGTATGGGAACATATGCATTGCCTCTAGTATGGGAACATATGCAGTGCCTGTAGTGTGGGAACATATGCATTGCCTGTAGTATGGGAACATATGCATTGCCTGTAGTATGGGAACATTTGCATTGCCTGTATTATGGGAACATATACAGTGCCTGTAGTATGGGAACATGTGCATTGCCTGTAGTATGAGAACATATGCATTGCCTGTAGTATGAGAACATATGCAGTGCCTGTAGTATGGGAACATATGCAGTGCCTGTAGTATGGGAACATATGCATTGCCTGTAGTATGGGAACATATGCAGTGCCTGTAGTATGGGAACATATGCAGTGCCTGTAGTATGGGAACATATGCATTGTCTGTAGTATGGGAACATATGCAGTGCCTGTAGTATGGGAACATATGCAGTGCCTGTAGTATGGGAACATATGCAGTGCCTGTAGTATGGGAACATATGCATTGTAGTATGGGAACATATGCATTGCCTGTAGTATGGGAACATATGCATTGCCTGTAGTATTGGGACATATGCATTGCCTGTAGTATGGGAAGATATGCATTGCCTGTAGTATGGGAACATATGCATTGCCTGTAGTATGGGAACATATGCTGTGCCTGTAGTATGGGAACATATGCAGCGCCTGTAGTATGGGAACATATGCAGCGCCTGTAGTATGGGAACATATGCATTGCCTGTAGTATGGGAACATATGCAGCGCCTGTAGTATGGGAACATATGCAGTGCCTGTAGTATGGGAACATATGCATTGCCTGTAGTATGGGAAGATATGCATTGCCTGTAGTATGGGAACATGTGCATTGCCTGTAGTATGGGAACATATGCTGTGCCTTTAGTATGGGAACATATGCAGTGCCTGTAGTATGGGAACATATGCAGCGCCTGTAGTATGGGAACATATGCAGTGCCTGTAGTATGGGAACATATGCTGTGCCTGTAGTATGGGAACATATGCAGTGCCTGTAGTATGGGAACATATGCTGTGCCTGTAGTATGGGAACATATGCATTGCCTGTAGTATGGGAACATATGCTGTGCCTGTAGTATGGGAACATATGCATTGCCTGTAGTATGGGAAGATATGCAGTGCCTGTAGTATGGGAACATATGCATTGCCTGTAGTATGGGAACATATGCTGTGCCTTTAGTATGGGAACATATGCAGTGCCTGTAGTATGGGAACATATGCAGTGCCTGTAGTATGGGAAGATATGCAGTGCCTGTAGTATGGGAACATGTGCATTGCCTGTAGTATGGGAACATCTGCTGTGCCTTTAGTATGGGAACATATGCAGTGCCTGTAGTATGGGAACATATGCAGCGCCTGTAGTATGGGAACATATGCAGTGCCTGTAGTATGGGAACATATGCTGTGCCTGTAGTATGGGAACATATGCAGTGCCTGTAGTATGGGAACATATGCTGTGCCTGTAGTATGGGAACATATGCATTGCCTGTAGTATGGGAACATATGCTGTGCCTGTAGTATGGGAACATATGCATTGCCTGTAGTATGGGAAGATATGCAGTGCCTGTAGTATGGGAACATATGCATTGCCTGTAGTATGGGAACATATGCTGTGCCTTTAGTATGGGAACATATGCAGTGCCTGTAGTATGGGAACATATGCAGCGCCTGTAGTATAGGAAGATATGCAGTGCCTGTAGTATGGGAACATGTGCAGTGCCTGTAGTATGGGAACATGTGCTGTGCCTTTAGTATGGGAACATATGCAGTGCCTGTAGTATGGGAACATATGCATTGCCTGTAGTATGGGAACATATGCAGTGCCTGTAGTATGGGAACATATGCAGTGCCTGTAGTATGGGAACATATGCAGTGCCTGTAGTATGGGAACATATGCAGTGCCTGTAGTATGGGAACATATGCAGTGCCTGTAGTATGGGAACATATGCTGTGCCTTTAGTATGGGAACATATGCAGTGCCTGTAGTATGGGAACATATGCATTGCCTGTAGTATGGGAACATATGCAGTGCCTGTAGTATGGGAACATATGCATTGCCTGTAGTATGGGAACATATGCAGTGCCTGTAGTATGGGAACATATGCATTGCCTGTAGTATGGGAACATATGCAGTGCCTGTAGTATGGGAACATATGCAGTGCCTGTAGTATGGGAACATATGCTGTGCCTGTAGTATGGGAACATATGCAGTGCCTGTAGTATGGGAACATATGCATTGCCTGTAGTATGGGAACATATGCAGTGCCTGTAGTATGGGAACATATGCTGTGCCTGTAGTATGGGAACATATGCAGTGCCTGTAGTATGGGAACATATGCTGTGCCTGTAGTATGGGAACATATGCAGTGCCTGTAGTATGGGAACATATGCTGTGCCTGTAGTATGGGAACATATGCATTGCCTGTAGTATGGGAACATATGCAGTGCCTGTAGTATGGGAACATATGCTGTGCCTGTAGTATGGGAACATATGCAGTGCCTGTAGTATGGGAACATATGCTGTGCCTGTAGTATGGGAACATATGCTGTGCCTGTAGTATGGGAGCATATGCTGTGCCTGTTGTATGGGAACATATGCATTGCCTGTAGTATGGGAACATATGCTGTGCCTGTAGTATGGGAACATATGCAGTGCCTGTAGTATGGGAACATATGCTGTGCCTGTAGTATGGGAACATATGCAGTGCCTGTAGTATGGGAACATATGCTGTGCCTGTTGTATGGGAACATATGCATTGCCTGTAGTATGGGAACATATGCTGTGCCTGTAGTATGGGAACATATGCAGTGCCTGTAGTATGGGAACATATGCTGTGCCTGTAGTATGGGAACATATGCATTGCCTGTAGTATGGGAACATTCTGACATTCCTAGTAACGTGGAGTTATATGTTATCTTTATTTACATCATACGACACAGAAGCCATTAAACAGAAGTGGGCTCTGTATCTGACAGAGACAGCATGCAATTTATAGCAAGTTTCGCTTACTTGCTTCAGAAAACTATTTATTTAACAAAGTACATTTGTTTTGCCAACTGTATATGGTTGTGGTCAGATATTGCATTATGCACAAACTGTACATTTAATCCGCTTTGTTAGCATGTGTTTTCGTATTACGCTGAGCGGTCTCTTTACCAGAGGAGCCAGTACTGGCCCTAGCGCACTCCAGCCTAAATTTGTAGTGCCCCAAAATTAGTAATGCTAATAAAAGTGCAATCCATGAGGCTCTATTCTGAACAACACACAATTTGGTGATGTAGAACTTTTTTTAACATTTTTTTTTTAATACGAAGTACCATGATTCTTTCCTCTGTATTATAATCTGTTGCATAAGAAACATCTACTTACCCTTTGTAGAATGTATCCAAGAGTGACACAAAATGGTTTCCTTTCTCAGAAACCCCTAGTTTCATTGTGTATGCATTGTGTATTCATTGTGTATTCATTGTGTATTCATTGTGTATTCATTGTGTATTATGGGACTTGTACAGAATTATAGAGATGGAAGTAAAACTTAAGTGCTGAAGATTTTCTTGTGATTTTTCTTTTGGGTTAAAAAAGGGTGAAATATATGATCAGCGCGGAGCGCGGCGTTGAAGCTGTACACACATTTTGTGTCGCTCCTTGATGCTATTTGTCTCGATCTATTCAAACTTTTTTTCTCTGTAGCTTTGTTCCACTTTTTATTCCTTAAACACCAGGCCCACAAACCCGAGAGATGGATTCACAGGGCAACTGGGGGTTGCCAGAGAGAGCACGGAGCCCAAACTAAAGTATCAATCGTCACTTCCTTTCCAATCATTTCTGAGAAAGATACAAATGATATTCTTTAAGTGCAGCCTTACAGTATTGTATGAAGCAGGGAGTGACGGTGTGTTTCTTTGCTCTGTAACCTTGTGACAATGTTAAATCCCTGACCATTTCTTTTTACAGTGTAACCCTTCTCTTGAAGTCAAAGATTTGTTTGTTGATATCCAAGATGGGAAAATCCTGATGGCTTTACTAGAAGTTCTGACCGGACAGAGCCTGGTAAATGGTTTTTTTCTCTTGGTGTAGAGTGTGGAATCAAATGTTACCTTTAAAATGTCCCAGAAATGTTGAGGGTTCATTACTTAGGTCAAAAATATATAAATAAATCACTTCAGAAAATGAACGTGTTGGAATTTCAGGTAAAATTTCAGTCACAATCGAAGTCTTCAACATCAAGAACATATAGATCATATAGAACACATAGATCATATAGAACACATAGATCATATAGAACACATAGATCATGTAGAACACATAGATCATATAGAACACATAGATCATATAGAACATATAAATCATATAGAACATATACAACATATAGAGTAGAACTCTGGAAAGCTTGTCTTATTACAGTATATCAATTATTAGTGCAAATTTAAAAAAAAAAAAGGTATTTCCAAATAGTGAAATACTCGTACTGTATGGAACAGAAACCCCAAAACTATTTCTAACTATGTTTATTATTCTGTATTTTAATCCCTTTACTGCCAAATGAACCTTCATTGCAGAGCGATGAGATGCAGGTCACTCCAGGTGCCAAATAGTTAATTTAAGGCATCCATATTCCCAGCAAAGTCGTGTACGTGGGTCGAAGAAATACAAAGTAACAATACAGCATGGCGCTATAATGTCAGCTACTAAAGGAGGGGCCGGGGGACATTATTTCAGCCAACTTAAAAGTAGGCGAGCAATGTAACAAAGTAATGGGGCAATCCAGCAGGGGTTAGGGTGTATAGGGAGAGGTATTAGCAGCGGGTGTTAGGGTGTATAGGGAGAGGTATTAGCAGCGGGTGTTAGGGTGTATAGGGAGAGGTATTAGCAGCAGGGTGTGAGGGTGTATAGGGAGAGGTATTATCAGCGGGGTGTTACGGTGTATAGGGAGAGGTATTAGCAGTGGGGTGTTAGGGTGTATAGGGAGAGTTATTAGCAGCGGGATGTTAGGGTGTATAGGGAGAGGTATTAGCAGCGGGATGTTAGGGTGTATAGGGAGAGGTATTAGCAGCGGGGTGTTAGGGTGTATAGGGAGAGGTATTAGCAGTGGGGTGTTAGGGTGTATAGGGAGAGTTATTAGCAGCGGGATGTTAGGGTGTATAGGGAGAGGTATTAGCAGCGGGATGTTACGGTGTATAGGGAGAGGTATTAGCAGCGGGGTGTTAGGGTGTATAGGGAGAGGTATTAGCAGCGGATGTTAGGGTGTATAGGGAGAGGTATTAGCAGCGGATGTTAGGGTGTATAGGGAGAGGTATTAGCAGCAGGGTGTGAGGGTGTATAGGGAGAGGTCTTATCAGCGGGGTGTTACGGTGTATAGGGAGAGGTATTAGCAGTGGGGTGTTAGGGTGTATAGGGAGAGTTATTAGCAGCGGGATGTTAGGGTGTATAGGGAGAGGTATTAGCAGCGGGATGTTAGGGTGTATAGGGAGAGGTATTAGCAGCGGGGTGTTAGGGTGTATAGGGAGAGGTATTAGCAGTGGGGTGTTAGGGTGTATAGGGAGAGTTATTAGCAGCGGGATGTTAGGGTGTATAGGGAGAGGTATTAGCAGCGGGATGTTACGGTGTATAGGGAGAGGTATTAGCAGCGGGATGTTAGGGTGTATAGGGAGAGGTATTAGCAGCGGGGTGTTAGGGTGTATAGGGAGAGGTATTAGCAGCGGGATGTTACGGTGTATAGGGAGAGGTATTAGCAGCGGGATGTTACGGTGTATAGGGAGAGGTATTAGCAGCAGGATGTTACGGTGTATAGGGAGAGTTATTAGCAGCAGGATGTTAGGGTGTATAGGGAGAGGTATTGGCAGCGGGATGTTAGGGTGTATAGGGAGAGGTATTAGCAGAGGGTGTTAGGGTGTATAGGGAGAGGGATTAGCAGCGGGATGTTAGGGTGTATAGGGAGACGTATTAGCAGCAGGATGTTACGGTGTATAGGGAGAGGTATTAGCAGCGGGATTTTAGGGTGTATAGGGAGAGGTATTAGCAGCGGGGTGTTAGGATGTATAGGGAGAGGTATTAGCAGCAGGGTGTTAGGGTGTATAGGGAGAGGGATTAGCAGCAGGATATTAGGGTGTATAGGGAGAGGTATTAGCAGCAGGATGTTAGGGTGTATAGGGAGAGGTATTAGCAGCAGGGTGTTAGGGTGTATAGGGAGAGGTATTAGCAGCAGGATGTTAGGGTGTATAGGGAGAGGTATTAGCAGCGGGATGTTAGGGTGTATAGGGAGAGGTATTAGCAGCAGGATGTTAGGGTGTATAGGGAGAGGTATTAGCAGCAGGATGTTAGGGTGTATAGGGAGAGGTATTAGCAGCAGGATGTTAGGGTGTATAGGGAGAGGTATTAGCAGCAGGATGTTAGGGTGTATAGGGAGAGGTATTAGGAGCAGGATATTAGGGTGTATAGGGAGAGGTATTAGCAGCAGGATGTTAGGGTGTATAGGGAGAGGTATTAGCAGCGGGATGTTGGGGTGTATAGGGAGAGGTATTAGCAGCGGGATATTAGGGTGTATATGGAGAGGTATTAGCAGTGGGATGTTGAGGTGTATAGGGAGAGGTATTAGCAGCAGGATGTTAGGGTGTATAGGGAGAGGTATTAGCAGCAGGGTGTTGGGGTGTATAGGGAGAGGTATTAGCAGCAGGGTGTTAGGGTGTATAGGGAGAGGTATTAGCAGTGGGATGTTAGGGTGTATAGGGGAGGTATTAGCAGTGGGATGTTAGGGTGTATAGGGGGAGGTATTAGCAGTGGGATGTTAGGGTGTATAGGGGGAGGTATTAGCAGTGGGATGTTAGGGTGTATAGGGGGAGGTATTAGCAGTGGGATGTAAGGGTGTATAGGGAGAGGTATTAGCAGCAGGGTGTTAGGGAGTATAGGGAGGGGTATTAGCAGCGGGATGTTAGGATGTATAGGGAGAGGTATTAGCAGCAGGATGTTAGGGTGTGTAGCGAGAGGTATTAGCAGCGGGGTGTTAGGGTGTTAGGGAGAGGTATTAGCAGCGGGATGTTAGGATGTATAGGTAGAGGTATTAGCAGCGGGATGTTAGGGTGTATAGGGAGAGGTATTAGCAGCAGGATGTTGGGGTGTATAGGGAGAGGTATTAGCAGCAGGATGTTGGGGTGTATAGGGAGAGGTATTAGCAGCAGGATGTTAGGATGTATAGGGAGAGGTATTAGCAGCAGGATGTTAGGATGTATAGGGAGAGGTATTAGCAGCGGGATGTTAGGATGTATAGGGAGAGGTATTAGCAGCGGGGTGTTAGGGTGTATAGGGAGAGGTATTAGCAGTGGGATGTTAGGGTGTATAGGGAGAAGTATTAGCAGCGGGATTTTAGGGTCTATAGAGAGAGGTATTAGCAGCGGGATGTTAGGGTGTATAGGGAGAGGTATTAGCAGTGGGATGTTAGGGTGTATAGGGAGAGGTAATAGCAGCAAGATGTTAGGGTGTATAGGGAGAGGTATTAGCAGTGGGATGTTAGGGTGTATAGGGAGAGGTATTAGCAGTGGGATGTTAGGGTGTATAGGGAGAGGTATTAGCAGCAAGATGTTAGGGTGTATAGGGAGAGGTATTAGCAGCGGGATGTTAGGGTGTATAGGGAGAGGTATTAGCAGCGGGATGTTAGGGTGTATAGGGAGAGGTATTAGCAGTGGGGTGTTAGGGTGTATAGGGAGAGGTATTAGCAGTGGGTGTTACGGTGTATAGGGAGAGGTATTAGCAGCAAGATGTTAGGGTGTATAGGGAGAGGTATTAGCAGCGGGATGTTAGGGTGTATAGGGAGAGGTATTAGCAGCGGGGTGTTGGGGTGTATAGGGAGAGGTATTAGCAGCGGGTGTTGGGGTGTATAGGGAGAGGTAATAGTAAAATATTTATTAACTTCGTACATACACACATACACACATACACACATACACACATACACACATACACACATACATATATACACACGGGGCACAATGTTACGGGGCCGCAATGTTAACCCTTCCTCAGGTGGCCGCCCGGATAATAAGATGTCGCTGTTTGTCTCTGTGCCGCCCTGATATTATTGTGGAAGTATAGGTGTGCCCGATAATCAGTAGCGTGTGTCACATCTCTCTCTGCTGCAGCTCCATGAGCACAAATCTTCATCACATCGCATATTTCGCTTGAACAACATAGCAAAAGCATTGAAGTTTTTGGAAGACAGCAATGTGAGTATCTCCCCACGAGCCATCCTGAGCGGGACGCACGTTTCTCCCCGCGCGCCATCCTGAGCGTGACGCACGTTTCTCCCCGCGCGCCATCCTGAGCGTGACGCACGTTTCTCCCCGCGCGCCATCCTGAGCGTGACGCACGTTTCTCCCCATGCGCCATCCTGAGCGTGACGCACGTTTCTCCCCGCGCGCCATCCTGAGCGGGACGCACGTTTCTCCCCGCGCGCCATCCTGAGCGGGACGCACGTTTCTCCCCATGCGCCATCCTGAGCGGGACGCACGTTTCTCCCCGCGCGCCATCCTGAGCGTGACGCACGTTTCTCCCCACGCGCCATCCTGAGCGGGACGCACGTTTCTCCCCACGCGCCATCCTGAGCGGGACGCACGTTTCTCCCCACGCGCCATCCTGAGCGGGACGCACGTTTCTCCCCGCGCGCCATCCTGAGCGTGACGCACGTTTCTCCCCACGAGCCATCCTGAGCGTGACGCACGTTTCTCCCCACGCGCCATCCTGAGCGTGACGCACGTTTCTCCCCACGCGCCATCCTGAGCGGGACGCACGTTTCTCCCCGCGCGCAATCCTGAGCGTGACGCACGTTTCTCCCCGCGCGCCATCCTGAGCGTGACGCACGTTTCTCCCCGCGCGCCATCCTGAGCGTGAAGCACGTTTCTCCCCACGCGCCATCCTGAGCGTGACGCACGTTTCTCCCCGCGCGCCATCCTGAGCGTGACGCACGTTTCTCCCCGCGCGCCATCCTGAGCGTGACGCACGTTTCTCCCCGCGCGCCATCCTGAGCGTGACGCACGTTTCTCCCCACGCGCCATCCTGAGCGTGACGCACGTTTCTCCCCGCGCGCCATCCTGAGCGGGACGCACGTTTCTCCCCGCGCGCAATCCTGAGCGTGACGCACGTTTCTCCCCGCGCGCCATCCTGAGCGTGACGCACGTTTCTCCCCGCGCGCCATCCTGAGCGTGACGCACGTTTCTCCCCGCGCGCCACCCTGAGCGGGACGCACGTTTCTCCCCGCGCGCAATCCTGAGCGTGATGCACGTTTCTCCCCGCGCGCCATCCTGAGCGTGACGCACGTTTCTCCCCGCGCGCCATCCTGAGCGTGACGCACGTTTCTCCCCGCGCGCCATCCTGAGCGGGACGCACGTTTCTCCCCGCGCGCCATCCTGAGCGTGACGCACGTTTCTCCCCGCGCGCCATCCTGAGCTTGACGCACGTTTCTCCCCACGCGCCATCCTGAGCGTGAAGCACGTTTCTCCCCGCGCGCCATCCTGAGCGTGAAGCACGTTTCTCCCCACGCGCCATCCTGAGCGTGAAGCACGTTTATCCCCACGCGCCATCCTGAGCGTGAAGCACGTTTATCCCCACGCGCCATCCTGAGCGTGACGCACGGTTCATTTACACTTCTCTATCCTTTTTGTGTCGGTGTGATTTTCTGTTTAACACAGTGCATCTTCGCTGTTGTCTTGGTTTGAGCATTGAATGTTTGTTGAAGACTGTGACCCTTCAAGCTGCTTCAGCAGAACTCGTAGCTGCTGCTTCAGCAGAACCAGTAGCTGCTGCTCCGTAGAACAAGGATAGCTTGTTTGGTGACTTGCTGCTTTCATGTACAGCGTAGCGGGAGTGGGTGCTGCTTTCATGTACAGCGTAGCGGGAGTGGGTGCTGCTTTCATGTTCAGCGTAGCGGGAGTGTGTGCTGCTTTCATGTACAGCGTAGCGGGAGTGGGTGCTGCTTTCATGTACAGCGTAGCGGGAGTGGGTGCTGCTTTCATGTACAGCGTAGCGGGAGTGGGTGCTGCTTCATTCTTTCATCCAATTGCTGAGGTTTAGCTGCCTCATTGAATCAGAAAGAGTTTTATGCCCAAACTGGCCAGGCCCGCGATTCCTGCCTGAGAAAAGCCCGCTTTGTGTCAGGCATTCTGTCTTTTCATTTTTCCTGTGCCAGTCTGCCCACCACAGACAGAAGAGCCTTTTGTTCTGGTTTTAAACAGGTAGCAACTTTAGTCTATGGTTCTGACGACTTCCAGCCGCTCAAATAGCAAAGGGTTATGTGCTTGTGTGTGTGTGTGTATCTATATATAATGTGTGTGTGTGTGTGTGTGTGTGTGTGTATATATATATAAAAATATATATATAATCCACAGAAGCAGCCGGCACTCCACTTGCAAGTAGAAAAATTGGGTGCAATAATAAACCATACGATACCGTTTGAAGCACAAGATCAGGAGACAGCACTCTGGTAAGTTTGATCACAAGTTTTTGTATTGAAAAAGACACATAAACCGACGTTTCGGTCCCCCAGTGGGACCTTTCTCAAGGTGGTGCTTGAGAAAGGTCCCACTGGGGGACCGAAACGTCGGTTTATGTGTCTTTTTCAATACAAAAACTTGTGATCAAACTTACCAGAGTGCTGTCTCCTGATCTCGTGCTTCAAACGGTATCGTATGGTTTATATATATATATATATATAATGTGTGTGTATATATATAATATGTGCGTTTGTGTGTTATGGTAAAAATATCATATAAATGAATGCATTTTATTTCTCTTTTTACATCTATCGGAATTCTATAGCAAAATGTATTTTTTGGACCCAAAGTCCCTTTGTATCTGATCTGAGGTTATTCCTCACAATGTTCTGGAAACTTGTTTTTTCCCTATAGGTAAAGCTGGTTAGCATTGATGCTGCAGAAATAGCTGATGGAAACCCCTCATTGGTTCTCGGTCTGATCTGGAACATAATCTTGTTCTTAAAGGTAAAACATTTTTCATGAGAATATTTAGGCACTTAATCTCCTGTATGTGACTGTCCGCTCAGCCTAATCGCTGTAGTAAAAAAGAGGTTACCAGATACCGGAATATTTAGACTCATCACAACTGGATATCACAACAAGGTCATTTTGATAATTTATCCAATTGTGGATACAACGTATGTCAGATACCACCGATATGATCTTTCCTTTATCAGACTTCCGGGTATGATGTCGTTGCAATATAAAAACAGTAAGGCTTTACAAATTGAATGGGACTCAGAGTGCCAAAACTTAGCACCATTTAGTAGCTTTTGACTTAAGTACATTTACAGTATCAGAGGTGGTTAATAAAACAAACATTAATTTACTCCCCCCCCCCCCCATAATATCATTGTGTAAAATGCAGGGAGATTAATACACACTGATTCATTCCTATTTTATATAGGAGATTGGGTAGGCATTTTATTTTCCCATCTGAAACCTAGAACATAACAGCAAATATCTGCTGCATGTTACAGAGAACCAGGTGAGGTCATTGTGTGTATATATAAAAGTATTGGGGTGATTGATCTGAGACCTGTCCTCATCTGATATTATTGTGCAAAGGGACCTGCACAGGACCGTCTCAATTGTGACCCAAGTCCCAGAGTAATATAGTATTATTCCCCATTCCTCAGTGCCTCTAGTCAGTCCATGTGACTAGGCAGAAGATACCGCCCCTCCCCACCTCCTCTCACCCCCTATCCCTCCCCACCTCCTCTCACCCCCTATCCCTTCCCACCTCCTGGACCAGCAGGTTAAGCTGCCGCTGTTCCCCTGATATAGGGCTACAGTGCGCATCACTCGTCAGTGACCGCTGCTAAATCCTGCAGGAGTCCTCCAATCAATAGCATTACCAGTCTCCTCGTTAGGACCCTACGCGTTTCGTCACTGCGCGTGACTTCATCAGGGGTAGCTTGTTCCCACATGTTAGCTGATATAATGCCCCAGTGCTGCGCAGCTGAT
>NC_134491.1:41298156-41303156 GCF_040206685.1 Ascaphus truei
GAACCAGCTGACAAAGGCTGCAAATAAAAGTATAAATAAATATACAACTAAACGAATAAAATGTAAAGAAAACGAGAGTGGATTACCAAACGGGGACACTGAACTATACAAGACTGCTAATGTCTAAACATTAATTTAATCCACAGGTCCCAAAGCTCCCTACCGGTAAATACAAAAAGATTCATTTGTGCACAGAGATTTAAATCTGTCCCAACCTAAAATAGTGGTGGTGGTGGGGGGGGGACATAACGGTCTCCTTATTGGGGAAGGAAATGAACTTATTATCCTCATCCAAGTGCTTGCAAGAGATATACCTGCTTCTGCCACGTCTGTACTTTCCACTAGTGGGTCGCACCGATGTGGAAGAAGGCGCCGCGCTGCAGGGTTTAAATCTGCTCGGTGCTCACGTACTTTTTATACTTCTCGCTTTTTTATAGATGACCGGAGCACTGCCGGGTAAATAGGATCCTATTAAGGGATCACTTAATAAAATGCCCCAAGATCTTTTGAATCTCCTAATACCTCGTATCCTATCAGGCGAATATCTGAACGAGCGCTTCTTTGTTTTGTGTTTGTCATTTTCTTCACATTGGACTCTAAGAAGCAGCCACTTACTGTACTTTCTAGTCTTTTCCACCCAGATATCTTCCCTCTTTCACTCTCACAATTATTGATTGTATTTATTCCGGCACTATGGGACTAAGGTTCCATAACACAGGTTTAGCACACCATTTAATTATATTTGATAACGATCACATTGATTTAATATATATATATATCTCACACATACACTGACTGCACCTGACCGATGCTCGGAAAGTCTGTGAAACCCCCCTATCTCTCCCCTCCTCTCACCCCCTATCACTCCCCTCCTCCTCTCTCCCCTCCTCCTCTCACCCCCTTATCCCTCCCCTCCTCCTCTCATCCCCCTATCCCCCTCCTCCTCACCCCCTATCCCCCCTCCTCCTCTCACCCCCTATCCCTCCCCTCCTCTCACCCCCCATCCCTCCCCTCCTCCTCTCACCCCCCTAACCCTCTCCTCCTCTCGCCCCCCTATCCCTCCCCCTCTCAACCCTATCCCTCCCCTCCTCCTCTCACCCCCCTATCCCTCCCCTCCTCCTCTCACCCTCCCTATCACTCCCCTCCTCCTCTCACCCTCCCTTCCTCCTCTCACCCCCCTATCCCTCCCCTCCTCACCCCCTATCCCCCCTCCTCCTCACCCCCTATCCCCCTCCCCCTCTCACCCCCTATCCCTGCCCTCCTCCTCTCACCCCCCCTAACCCTCCCACCCCCTTATCCCTCCCCTACTCCTCTCACCCCCCCATCCCCCCTCATCCTCTCACCCCCCATCCCCCCTCATCCTCTCACCCCCTAACCCTCTCCTCCTCTCACCCCCCTATCCCTCCCCTTCTCTCAACCCACCTATCCCTCCCCTCCTCTCACCCCCCCCTATCCCTCACCCTCCCTATCCTTCCCCTCCTCCTCTCACCCCCCCATCCCTCCCCTCCTCCTCTCAACCCCCTATCTCTCACCCCCTATCCACCCCCCTATCCCTCCCCTCCTCCTCTCACCCCCCCTATCCCTCCCCTCCTCCTCTCACCCCCTATCCCTCCCCTCCTCCTCTCACCCCCCATCCCTCCCTTCCTCCTCTTACCCCCCTATCCCCCCTCATCTCTCGCTGTCCCATCACTTTCCTTTAATACAGTATGATATCCCCAATTCTTTTCGCCTCTCCTCCAGCGTCGTTACTTTCTCCTCACGTGTCACCTGACTTCCTCCCTTTCTTCGTAAACTTCATAGCTATCTGACTCTCATTATGATGTCACGTGCCAGATATACAGGTACAACACCCAGTGGCTGACTTAGAGAAATTGTAATAACTCATAGAATTAAAAATAGATTGTATCCAAACAGACAAAACCTGCTCCTTGTTCGCAGGAACCATCCTGCAAAATGTGGGGCCGATATCTTAAGAGGTGCCAAAATGCAGCGAACAGACAGATAGCTTTCCAAAATATATAGTAGATATGATCTCACATGGAACCTAATGTTCCTATCAGCACCCCTCCCCATCACGCTCTCCACCCCACCCCACCCCCCCCCCCCCCCCCCCCCCCCATCACGCTCTCCCCCTTTTGGAGTGTTCAAGAGTTGATACATAAAGTAATCCTTCCAAGTTTGGTTGTTCTAAGTCTTATAGTTTGGGCGTGCGTAATGAGACACAAAAACATTAAAAAAAATATATATATATATATAAGCTCTTCAGGCCATGTCTCCCCACTGCTGGATGAGGCCCCCCGATGATCCACATACGGTGGTTGAAAGCCTCTCTTCTCCACGTTGCTCACATTTTCTGATTTATATATGATTTAGTACATAATGTAATGTGGCACAGCTCACAGTGGGACAGACGGACACACGGGTTACATGCATCACAAGCCAGTACAGGTTATCGCACCTGTTCAGTGTTATCTTTTATTCAAGTCCATTTGAATTGCTGCAGGAACCGGTGGGATAACCCATCACATTATTCACGTGTCCCATACATCGAAAGCAAGATATCCCTGCAGTGTAAAACGTTAAAACAAGATATAAATGTCTCTGTTACTTATTTAAGCAATTCCAGCATAATGTACTCACATTCTTTAGTGATATTTATTACTAGAAGGCAGATAATATGGCAGACTTTCAAATCACGCGCGAGCCTTCCGTAAAAACATGCGTCCGATAAAAGCAGCATTGCATTGATCTGATTTTGTAATTACATTGTGCTGTCCGTGGAAACGTTCCTTTCAGCTCGCGGTAATGTTCAGGCAGAAAATGACCCTGCTTAACATGTCACGATCCATAACCAGAGACCGTCTCTACATTTCCTTTTATTTGCAGATTAAGGAACTCACAGGCAACCTCAACAGAATGTCCTCCTCTTCCAGCCTGCACTCCCTGCCCAGCGGGACGGAGTCCGACACGTCTCACCCCAGCACTGCCAGTGCGGAGAAAAGCATGTCTGTTTCAATTAAGGATCAGCGGAAAGCAATTAAAGCACTTCTACACTGGGTTCAACGAAGGACGAGAAAGTAAGAAACACAATGTTCCCTCGCTATGTGAAACGGAGCGTACAGGACAGAGTTCCACGCTGTGCTAACTTTACAGACTGTATTTACTAAACCTTGCAAATGATTCTGGCCGTATACAGTATACACACATTAATTGCAAAGTCTGCAACATGTGGATATATGGATAATCCATGAAAGTCCCTGTTGACTTATATGGAGACGATATAATGTTTGTCCCTCACTGTTTGCATCTCTTCAAATCGATTAGAAATCGCCAGCTCCCCACAGCGCAATGTCCCACGTGTGACCGTTCTGTAACCGGCTGCCTGAGACTCTCACATGGGAGGAAGTAGATTAGTGTCATTGTGTTTCTCACGGACATGTCACAGAGCTGATTTTCTCGAGATGCCATTCAGAAAACATCTGCTGCAAACTGTACATTTTATGTAAAAAAAAAGAGAGCTTCTGATGTGCGATATGGGGTGAATGCAGTGTCCCTGACGCAGGCCGCAGTGCGACCTTTCTACCTCCAACCTGATTACATTGCTTCCATTCCTTTTCCTCCTCGCCCATATGCGTAATATACCGTATATTATGTCATTGTTTAATGAAAAAGAAAAACGATTAAACAGTGGGGATAAAAGATAATGAAAAAATAAATAACCGTGGAAGTTTTTTTTCGCACTATAGCATCTTTCAACCTTAAATATATTACACCAATATTGTCTTCGCACAGAGTTTAGGAAGTTTGTTTTGCATCAATAAAGTAAATAAAACATTCATGTCCACTCACAATCTCTACGTCACATCAGTTAGTATTTCAAAGCAGAAGTATAAATACAGGGGCTTTCTGGCAGGTGGGGGACAGTTCTGCTTTTGTTTCCATGTAATGTAGACCCCCCCATGCCCCCCCCCCCTGCTTTAGCCAAGATTCTTTTTTTTGCCTTTATGGAATGTGCATTGTGTCTGACATTCCGAGATGTGCGACACGCAGTTACAACCTCATTCATTAAATCATTAAACCCTTTCTCTCATTCTCTGCCAGTGGAAAATAACAGTGAGAGCTTGTACCAGATTAATGCCGCCAGCGGGTAGATAAAAAACATATTTAAAACCCTTTTTAATTTGTTTTTAGAAATGTCAGCAGATCCTAATTATTTCACAAGCTGCTGCTCTGAGTGTGGTACTGGGCCATTAGCAACTTTGGGTTTTTTCCCTCTCTCTTCTAATAAGGTATGGCGTTGCGGTGCAGAACTTTGCCAGCAGTTGGACAAGTGGACTTGCTTTCTTAGCGGTTATAAAATCGATAGACGCCGGCCTGGTGGATATGAAACAAGCTTTAGAGAGATCTGCGAGGGAGAACCTTGAAGATGCATTCAGCATTGCACATAAACATCTAGGCATCCCCACACTTTTGGAGCCAGAGGGTAACGAGCCATCAGTTTCTTTGGTGTATTTCTCACTGTTTAAATCTAGTTCATAGTTCCATGTAACCGTTTGGTTCTGGAGATTTTTGGATTTCTTGTAGATTATGATACGTTTAGGTTTTTTTTTTTTTTTATAGATAATCTTAGCGTTAAGAGCTTTTGAAATCTCACAGGTCTCTGTTTTTAATCTCTATACAGTATAATTTCATCTGTTAGTACCTTAAAAATGTATTGAACTAAATGACCCATATTTATGAAGAAAGAATATACATAAAATACATCGTAATGTAATAAATGATTTGTCAAGTTGGATGTTGCATTGGGGCGTTTTTGTCTCGTGTTGTATACTATTAAACAGTATCACAGTTTCCAACAAGCCTAAATCACGTTTTCACCTTTTGAGTGCTAAGATGATATTGTGTGTGCGTGTGTAATAATGGGAATCCCGGACATAAGAGGAGAGATGCTGTGAGTGTGTGACCAGGACCAGTAATAGCTTCTTAGGGCTGAGTGAAAT